>NC_137776.1:88150576-88411771 GCF_963455305.1 Plecotus auritus | reverse complement strand
TGAGCTATTAAATATAATGTGTGCTCATATTTTTTCAATGGATACTTGGGTTACTGCTCATAAAGTATACACGCTAATCCTTTCCCCCGCCCCTTCAAACCATTTCCCTTTCTTTATTTTACTTAACCCCATCAAAAGCTAAACAGAATCACTTTGTGCCCTTAACAATCATAAGGTTTAATATTTGTTAGCCAATTAGAATTGTGATATATTCTATAGCTTTTTTCCTAAGCCAGGAACTGAATAATAGCATCATGCTTCACTGGCAGTGAAGTGAGCTGAGCCTTTACATTAGGAGAGAATCAGAATGGTATGACTGCAGTTCATTACCGAAATAGGTAACTGATGAACTGAAAAGACAAAGGGCATTGTTAAATGAAATGTCATTATTAGAGGTGCTCATGTTTAACAAATGTACTGTAAGTTAATTCAGTAGTGTTTTCTATAAAGTTCTTCACTGAATGTTCCCTGCTCGTTTTTACTGTCTCTGCATACCTAACATCCGCTTTAAAATGTTGTAGAGGAAGCCGTGTCAACTCCCAATCACAGGAGTAATTAAGCCTCGGCCAGAAGCATCTTCTCTGGCATCTCTTTCACTGGAGACGCTGACCAGATGCAACCGTGTGTCTGCTCCGAGATTTACATGGATGTAAATAATACCAGGAAAACAAACCCATAATCATTTTGCAGAGGACTTGAGAGAAATGTTTTCAGCTTAAGGAGGAAAAAAAAGCAATGAAACCCCTTTGGCATCTGTGCAAAACTGTTTGCTTGGCTCTGGAGGTGATAAAAATAATTTATGAAGCTCTGCATTTTCAGCAAGAGGAAATGACCTCAGCTTTTGGCAATTGGATGCAGTGGGTGAAGCCTCTCTCTACTACTTTATGGATTTCCTTGAGCTGCATATTCTGTGACCTGTGTTTCAGATTTATTGGCAGATACATAAGCCACATTAAGTAATATAAAATGCAGTGAATGCATCAAACAACTCAGCAGGGACCGACTGACAGCGGGCGAGAGGCTGCCTTTTGGAAGAAGTCACTCGGAATCGGATACCTGTTTATTCATTTGTTTAACCGGGCTCTGAATTTTTGTTTTAGATAAAGACATTATTTCAAAACAAAGAGTCTGCAGCTGAACACATAATATATTGGGTGGCAGGAAGAGGGTGTGTGGCCAACTTCAAAATCTAATCAAACCCTCAGGATTTTGAGAGTGAACACTCTGCTCCAGGTTGGGGAGGGGGGAGGGGGGACGCATGACTTTCAGTAGGAGAAAGGGGGCCTGAGCATACTGTATCTGTTTGTGAGCAAGACAACAGAGTATCATTTGATGAGGGAGATGCAGACTGGCCAATGATGTCTTTTGGTAACTACTTACTGCCCTGGGAGGAAATGTGTATTAAATGAGGCCATGCACTAAGCACCTGAAGTGGAGCTGGAAGAATTTCTCTATAAAACCTGTACCTCCATCCCTGACGCCATAAAAGGCAGGGGCCCAATGTGCCACCGTGAAAGAGACAGTGTGGCTGTCGGGGGGCTGATTTCTAGCTGGGCCATCTGTGTCGTCTTGAGCAACTCACACCCTCTCTCTGGAGCTTGCAAGGGGACTCATGGCAACCCTTTCAGCACACACACACACACAAAAATGCCTTGATTCTTTAAACAATGAGATCCAAATGACTGATGTAAGAGAAATGAGATTACAGGATGCAGGGGACACCTTGACTAGCAGTGAATTACTTAGGAAGATTCAGTCCCTAGCATAAACCCAAGCAGAAAAATGATGAACATGTGATTTCATATAGAACTTTTAATCACCTTTTTATGACTGTTACATTTTACCATTAACTATTACCATTTGAAGATAATTTTGGGTGGTGTTGGTGAGGATGTGGAAAAAAGGGAAGCCTTGTGCACTGTTGTTGGGAATGTAAGTGGTGCAGACACTATGGACAAAAGTATAGAGGTACCTCAAAAAATAAAAATAAAACTACCATATAATCCAGAAATTCTGGGTATCTATCTGAATAAAATAAAAGCACAAACTTGAAAAGACACATGCACGCATGTTCATTACAGCATTATACAATAGCCAAAATATGAAAACAACCTAAGTGTCCCTTAACAGATAAATGGATAAAGAACACACACACACATAATGGACTACTACTTAGATATAAAAAATAATAATTTCACTTACATGTGGAATCTAAAAACAAAACAGACAAATAAAACTAAACATAGCCTGATTTATAGGTACAGAGAATAGATTGGTGGTTGCCAGAGGGGGTGGGGAGTAGGATGGGATACAAAATTCAATATAGAAGATAAAGTCATGGGGATGTGATGTACAATAACTGTACATTAACTTAGTATGGTGACAGATGATAATTAGATGTATTGTGGTGATCATTCTGTAATGTATACATATATAAAATCACTATGTTGTACATCTGAAGCTAATGTAATATTACATGTCAATTATACTTCAATAATAAAATAAAATAAAGTGAAGATAGCCTTGTAAGACTCAGATAAAGGTACTCTCCTCCAAAAAACCTTGGAGTTGAATTGCACCCCACAGGATCTCTCCATTGTCCTAAAGTAGACTGCTGTTTGTTTGGACCACTTAATACTAACCACATGCACATGGAGACAGAACGGTTAAAGGCTCAGGTTCTAGGCCCGAGTCTAACTCCTTGTTCTACCACTCTTAGCTGTGTGACCTTGACCTTGGGCAAGTCTCCTAACCTCTCTGAGCCCCACTTTCCTTGCTTGTATAAGGAAGACAATAAGACTGTTTATTTAGTGGATTGTTATGATGATGCAATGAGATCCAGCATTTAGCACAAAGCTTGACACAGAGTAAAATTCTCAGTCTATATTAGGTATTATTATTACTCTTTTTCATGCCTTTTCTTAACAAGGGAACACGTCATTGAAGGCAGAGTCACAGTAGCACATGCCATCTGTATTCCCTACAGTGTTGGGCTCACATCTTTTCAGAAAATAAGAACTGATGGATAAAGTCCTGTGAAGGTGGAGAAAGGAGAATGAAGCATAATAGTAATATAATAAAAATACCTGCACCTGTTGCCCAGAGAGCAGTTCTAATAATGGTCACCTTTAAATACCCACCTCATGCCAGATACTTTACATGAGTTATTTCCAATCACTACTCTGCAAGATCTGTGTTATTATCTCTGTTTCACAGAAACAAAAATTGAAGTTCAGGGAAGTAAGGTATATTCACAAGGAACACATCATTGAAGAAAAAGAATGAGATTCAAATCCAGGTCCATCCAATGTCCGTATCTGTCATTCAGCCCTTTGGCCCACAAAAAAATACTGTCCAATCAGAGAGATACCCAATCTCTGAACATGCCATAGAGCTACCTCCTGCTGGTGAGGGTAGGAAGAAATTAGAGATGGGGTAACCACAGGAGCCTTCAATGCTGAGTCACAGAGCAAAACAGTGGCAAAAACCAAGTCAGTCTTCAAACATAGACAGTATGAAAAGAATTGAAAATCATAGTCATTTTGGGCTCGTGCCATACAATCACCATCACCAGGGTTCTCTTTGAGTCTTAACAATAACAGTGGCTTTCAGACAAAAGGTGCTAAATAATTAAAACACTGAATATGGATACTAAGTAACAATAATATGATGCTTTGTTACCTGGAGATAGCAGTCATGCCTTGTCTTACAAAGCTCTTCTACTTCCCGGAATGCCCATCAGCATTAAGTTCAAGGTAATAAAATGGGGGAATTCACATTGACTAAGTTGGGATATGGCCTGAGAAGAAGGATTAGGAGAGGCAGCCAAGACCAGCCATTAAATCCCTACTGGAAGTTCCAGTACAGGTTGTAGCTGGGACAGGAGCCAGTGGAAAAACACGTGGACATGTTGGAGGCCATATTGTTTGGAAGAACATGGTATTATGAATGTCTTTGTCTGATTGAAAATATATGGTCTCTCTAAGCAACCATTTCCAGATCTGAATGTTGTCTACCCTTCAGAAATATTTCATCCTAGACTTGCGTTATTCTCATTCTTTACTCAAGTGCTGGGTAGAAAGGCTTGAGATGATAAAACAGAGAGCACAGGAATACATTTGCCTTAGGCACATACTCTTAAAATGCTTCACAGCAAAGAAGCCTTAGAGGTCTGCCAGCAAATTTAATGAGAGAGTTGAGGCAAGCGCTACCTCTAATAATTCAATACTAAAATTAGACATTCAACTGAAAAATTCAGGTAACCCAAACAAAAACAAAGGGGACTTTATTTAAATTATGAGGTTAATTGAGTCAATTCTCCAATTCCCCTCACTCGGATAGACTTGGCTTGAGTGCATCAGTATCCATGATGACTCATCTAATAAGTAAACTGCATTAGCTCTGCCACTAGCAGAGAGGAAAGAAAAAGGTCTTGAAATCTATCTTCCGTGGCTTCCTTCCAGAGCAAGGGATTTCATTATATCCTGAAGACATGAGGCAGTTCAAAAAGATTTGAAATATGGAATGAGAAGGAGGAGGAGGAGAAGTTTGGGCTTATACACTTGCTTTTTTAGTTTTGTTTTTATATATGAGAATCAGACATGAGAAACTGAGACTCGAGGGGGAGGCTTTATTCCTCTGGTCCAGGATTTTGTTTGGGTTTGTTCTATGGTTGAGAGCATTCCAAAGAGTTTTCCCACATGAGGAAGCGTTCATGTTTATCCGTATGTCCATAATTTCAAATAAGTAAGCCGAGAGATCTTTTAAAAATACACATATATGATTTTATATTTCATGGCTGGAATGCAAGTAGATGGAACAAATGCATAATGATACCTGTTTAATAAATTCAGACAGTGTGGAATGATAATAGAAATCTTCCTAAAAGAGGCGCCACAATGTCCTTGCAACAGCAGAACAGTAACTTGCTTTGCATTTGCATCCATCCACTTTTGAAAACCATTTTATGATTACAAGCATGTAAGCTATTCTAATTATTACTGTAAATAATTAATCATTCCTTTTGCAATCATTTATTAATTAGCTGTCATAACACTGTTGTGAGTTAGGTGGAAGACAATGATTCAATATTCCGTTATTACCACCTAATTAAAATATCCATTGTTTTCCATATGTTGTTTACCAGTATAGCTTTGCTTCCTCACACTTGATCACAGAATTTCTCTAACAAGGAACAATGTTTCCATTTGCTTAGCGACATCGCCATCTGTTGTTAGCAAGTGGGAAAAAACCTTTTCTGGGTTCTTTATTCACAGGAACAATAGCTTAATCCTTACCTCTCAGCTTTTATTTGAATTTGGAAAAGTTTGATCCACAAAGTTCTCTTCTTAAAATCTTTTTCTTGACTTTACTTGTCCTGCCTAAACTCTTCTGCTGATATCATCTAAGTGGTCAACTAAGTGAGTCCATTAACAAATTACAGTGGAATATTCATATTAAACCTCCATAAGAAAGTACAAGATAGGAAACTAGCTAACTAATTTGGTTTACAATAAGTCATAATTGAGGGAAATTTAAGTTTGATTACCAGATCACCTATTGATTTACTTTATATGAACTCATCTTTATGATAAAAGCTCATGTTTGTTGAGTGATTGCTGAGTGCCGAGCACTGTTCATTCTTAAGACCATCCAATGATGCAGACACTTTTTGTGCCCATTTACAACTAAGAAAACCATGGCTCCTAGAGGTAAAGTAATTTGCTGATGCAGAGTTGTCTATTTAATTTACAGGGTCCAGTGAAAAATGGAAATATAGGGTCTCCTCTTCCAAACGCAGAAAAAAGTGCCATTAAAGGTACTACATCTATCTCTGAACTTGTTATGATTTTCGTATTTCCTATTTAATGTCAGTCTAAGCAAAAAATAATGATTTTAAGTTATTAATATGACATTTACCATTCATTTTTATATTGTACAATGTCAGTTTTAAATGCAAATATAAGAGCATTTAATTCTTTTACAAAAGAGCCAAAATAACACAGTTTGTTCTTTTGCAGCTTATAGAAATGTATTTTGCTCTTACCAGAACAGTGGAAAAACTAACTCATCTGTTTTTATTTCACTTGATATATGTACATTCTAGACACACTCTCTACCTTTGGCTTGCTGATGAGTCAAGAACTGAAAGAAAAAGGAATTATAAAATTATTTTCTTCTATGTCACTGTTTGCAGTGTAAGTGGGTGGCTAATATGGAGAAATGATATGAGAGAGGATTTGTGGAGCTCCCTGTCATTCGTGTTTCTTAGTATGCCCCTGCCTTCTTTCTGTGTTCAAAGCAAATTCTGGTTCATATGGAAAGTCAATCACAGACATAACATGCTTACCTTGTACGCACCTTGAGTCTCACTGACTCCACGTGTCATGGGCTCACCAGAACTCTGTGCTCAGGAGGCATTGCGAATGCTAAGGGAATGAGGTGACAGGCACAGTGGGCACCCATACTGAGCTCATCTTCTCTATTGACATGCTCTAACATCTTGTCAGACAGCACTTATAAAACATAAATTCAAAGATAAAACCATCAAGAATTTCAAGACAGAGACAGCAGAGCATTAAATCACGTGTGCAGCTCTCTGTGCATGGGATCCCTCGAGACTGCACAGGCCACACACCATGAAGCAGTTCTGAGAAGATGGACGTGCACCATACACAGGCGATCTGAATCCAGAGCTCATGCGCTTAAGCAGCAGGTTCTCCTGACCCTCTGATTGTGCCCAGAGACACTTTCAAAAGTTCTACTTTATCTGTCCATTATCTACAGAATTAAAATAAAGACTGTGGCAGCCTGAAGGCCTTATGAGTCCAGCCTCCTCTTTTTGCAGGCAAGGGAGAAGCAGCCTAAAGAGCCAGGATGAGAGCCCTGGTGCCCTGGATCCAGACCTCCTCAATCAAACTATTAACAGGAACGCAATATTTCCTTCCCTTCACCACCCCTTCCCAGCCCACCGAGCCTTTAGCTGTTCATTCTTCCTTTCCTGTGCCATTGCAATCCTGCTCACTCCCTGTGGTTCAGGTGAGGTGGACTCCCACCCTCCCCACCAGGGGCCAGAGAGGAGCCTTAGGCAGGCCTAGCAGAGCTGCAGGCTCTGCAAGGACCTCATCACAGCTGTGGGGACCTCACCTCCTCTGGAATCTTGAGGCTCTGGGGAGCGTGGAATCATGGAGCAACCCATGGCCAACTTGTTACCATGTAGAGAGGGACTGTCTGAGAACAAGGTCAATGTGGAGGAAAGTAGAGTTGAAAGATGTAGAGAGAACCCCTAAGAAAATACAGCTTTTCAGCACCTTGGTTGAATCACCAGTTACACAAATGAGCTAATAATTCCTCCTTTTAGTTTTAATCAAACTTAAATCAGGTTTTTGTTACTTGAAACAAGTAAGCCTGACCTAACACAAATGAAGATAGAGATTTATGAACTGTCATAGAAACATGGTAATTGAAGCCATAGTGAGAGTGTTGTGAAGAGAGGTCCAAAAGATGAGTTGAAAAGAGTGTACTGACCTGGCAGTTAGGAAGTCAGTGGAGGCTCAAAGCAGGAGTTCCTTGGGTGATGTTTCAGGTCTTGATTCTAATAAAAAGGATTAACACCAACAACAGTAACACACAAAAGTCAATTTTTCAACACAAAGTATGGTTCCTTCTCTTTGCCAGTCTCCTTACAAGGCCCAAGGACATTCCAGTCAATAACACAGACATATTCTTTGCAGCTTCATTGAAGTTTATAGTATAGACAGGAAGAGAGTCAAAAATATTCACAATAAATAAATTGTAGTACAGTCATACAGTGAAATGCTACAACAATCAAAATAAAATACTGCTACATACAATAATCTGGGTCCATCCCATAGTCAAAATGAGAGCATCTGTAAGAAGGCCAAAAACAGGAAAACTAGCTTATGGTGCCCAGCCGGCGTGTATCAGTGGTTGAGCATTGACCTATGAACCAAGAGGTCACAGTTTGATTCCTGGTCAGGGCACATGCCCAGTTCTGGGCTCAGTACCAGGTGTGGGTAGTGCAGGAGGCAGCCAATCAATGATTCTCTCTCATCATTGATGTTTCTTTCTCTCCCTCTCCCTCCCTCTCTGATATCAATAATATATATATATATATTTTAAACTAGCTTATGATGATAAAAGTTAGAAAAGGGAATCATTTACATGGGAAGGGTCACAGCCTTCTAGGATGTTAAAAACATCCTGTAGCTTGATCTGGGTAGTGGTTCCTTGGATTTACAAACATGTAAACATTCTTCAGGATCAGGTACTTTACTGGGTGTATTCTATATCCCAATAAATGTTAACAAATATCCCCACATATAATTAATAATTTGTAATAAATGCTACCAAGGAAAACTACAGTGTCCCACAAGAGGACCTGATCTGATCTGTGAACTACAGGACAACATCCCCAAAAATGTCAGAAGTGGCAATGAAGGGGTCACAGAGAAGAGCCTGTAGGAGGTGCTGAGGTGAGGAAAGCTTGACCCCTGGAATATCTGAAAGAATGTTAAAAGGTTGGGTCACAAAAAGTAACAGAGGGAACAGTGTGAGACAAGCATGAGGAGGTGGGCTTGGGCTGGGACCTACGAGGGGCCTTCAAGAAGGAAACACATTATAGATTACTTAGAAAAGAGTGGTTGTTCAGTTTTTCTGCTGGATGAGTTGACAACTGAGGGTCTCTCTGTGGCAATACTTTATTTTCCAATTTGCATTTAGGGGATCCTCACTTTTCTTGCCAATTCTGCCCCAAACAGCATTGCTACTGTGTCAGTTTCTAACATACACACAGGATCATGCATGTACTCCTCTCCCAGATATAACCCAGGGGATGGACTATGTCTAAGTGTACAGATCAAGACACATTTGCATAACCAGCCAGCATAGTCATCTAGTACACCACTGTTCAGACAGGCTTCCTTGGGAACAACAGTACTCCACAAAGTATCAAATGGTATTTATAATCAAATACCTTCTTGAAATACTTAGTCAAAGTTACACTTTTTCTACAGCAGGACTTCTCAAGGTGTTTCTTATGTTAATGTGCATTATAGTTTTCTAGGAGGTAGAAACATGTGCAGCATTTAATTGATATTTTTAGAACATTTCACCTCAAAGCAGCAAAATATACATCATTTTCAATCACACATGGAACATTTCCCAGGAGAAGCCACATGTTAGGCCACAAAACAAGACTCAATAAATTTAAGAAGGTTGAAATCATATCAAGCATCTTCTTTGATCCAATGGTATGAAACTAGAAATCAACTACAAGAAAAAAAGCTGAAAAATAGACAAACACGTGGAGGCTAAATAACATGCTATTATACAATAAATGGGTTAACAATGAGATTAAGGAAGAAATAAAAAGATAGCTGCAGACAAATGAAAATAGAAATCTATTACCCAAAATCTATGGGACACAGCCAAAGCAGTTCTAAAAGAGAAATTTAGGAAAGGGGTACAGAGGAGAAACCAAGATGGTGGCATAGGTAAACACCTAAACTGCTGCATCGCACAGCAATTTCAAAACTACAACTATAAGACAAAACAGACACCATCCAGAACCACAGGAAAGCTGGCTGAGTGAAAATTCTACAACTAGAAGGAAAGAGAAAAGCACATTGAGACTCAGAGGAGCTGCAAAGGGCTGAGGTACGAAGACGCACGCGCGGAAAGGACTGGCGGCTGAGTGTGTGGCTGGCTTTCTCAAGCAGGAGGGAGATGAAAGCTCCCAACTTCGCTGAACTCCAGTTCTGGGCGAGACCTTGGGGACCCAGACTCATACGGGGGAAACCTAGACTGTCAGGAAAAGAGAAAAGCGCACGGATACTCAGGGGAGCCGTGGAAGGCAGAGGTCTGGAGGCGCGCAAGCACAGAGAGGACTGACTGCTGAGTACGCGGCTGGCTTTCTCAAGTGGGAGGGAGAAGGAAGCTCCCAACTGTGCTGAACTCCAGTTCTGGGCGAGATTCTGGGAACCCAGACTCATTCGGGGAGAATCTGGACTGTCAGAAAAAGAGAAAAGCACACTGAGAATCAGGGGAGCTGCGGAAGGCAGAGGTCCGGAGGCATGCGTGTGCAGAGAGGACTGACTGCTGAGTGCGTGGCTGGCTTTCTCAAGTGGGAGGGAGACGGAAGCGCCCAACTGCGCTGAACACCAGTTCCAGGCAAGACTCTGGGAACCCAGACTCATTCGGGGAGAAACTGGACTGTCTGGCA
Source organism: Plecotus auritus (assembly GCF_963455305.1). Taxonomy (NCBI): domain Eukaryota; kingdom Metazoa; phylum Chordata; class Mammalia; order Chiroptera; family Vespertilionidae; genus Plecotus; species Plecotus auritus. The sequence goes on along the minus strand of NC_137776.1, from coordinate 88,401,528 downwards.
GCGGGCAAAACTCGAGGGCGGCTTTCTCTCAGAGGTGCTTGCAGCGATTACTGAGGGACACTGAGACCCAGGGGCCTCATAGGGCAGGGCTGACAGGAAGCCAAGGCTGTCTGTTCCGCCCTGAGACACCGCCCCATCCAAGCTGAGCACAGAGGCTTTTGCAATTTTGCAAGTCTTGTCTCATAAGGCTGTCTCCAGCACAGAAGTTCTCCCAGCGTAGAAACAGCTGATCCTCATAGCCAGTTGGCCTGGAGGTCAATTCCTCCCAGTGATACCAACAACAATCAAGACTTAACTACAACAAGGCTGTGCACACAGTCCACAAAGGTGTGCACCAAGAGTGTCCACCTCAGGTAACTGGGGAGGCTGAGCCACTGGGCCCTATAGGACACCTAGCACACAAAGCTACTCTAACAACTCAGGGAAGCAGTGAAAATGTGGAGAGAAAGAAACAGATTACAAATGAACGAAATGGAGGAAAGCAAACAACTGGATATAGAGTTCAAAACCACGGTTATAAGGTTTTTCAAGAATTTTCTAGAAAAGGCCAATAAATTTAGCGAGAACCTCGAGGATATGTAAAAGGACCAACTAGAAATTAAACATACACTGACTGAAATAAAAAATATTGTACAGAGACCTAACAGCAGACTAGAGGACTGCAAGAATCAAGTCAAAGATTTGAAATACAAAGAAGCAAAAAACACTCAATTGGAAAAGCAAAAAGAAAAAGGAATTCAAAAATTTGAAGATAGTGTAAGGAGCCTCTGGGACAACCTCAAGCATAACAACATCCAAATTATGGGGGTGCCAGAAGAAGAGAGAGAGCAAGATACTGAAAACCTATTTGAAGAAATAATGACTGAAAATTTCCCCCACCTGGTGAAAGAAATCGACTTACAAGTCCAGGAAGCGCACCGAACCCCAAACAAAAGGAATCCAAAGAAGACCACACCAAGACACATCATAATTAAAATGCCAAGAGCAAAAGACAAAGAGAGAATATTAAAAGCAGCAAGAGAAAAACAGTTAATTACCTACAAGGGAGCACCCATACGATTGTCAGCTGATTTCTCAACAGAAACTATGCAGGCCAGACGGGAATGGCAAGAAATATTCAAAGTGATGAATAGCAAGAACCTACAACCAAGATTACTCTACCCAGCAAAGCTATCATTCAGAATTGAAGGGCAGATAAAGAGCTTCACAGATAAGAAAAAGCTAAAGGAGTTCATCAACACCAAACCAGTATTATATGAAATGCGGAAAGGTATTCTTTAAGAAGAGAAAGAAGGAAAAGGTAAAGATAAAAATTATGAACAACAAATACATATCTATCAACAAGTGAACCTAAAAATCAAGTGAATTAAAAACCTGAGGAACAGAATAATCTGGTGAATATAATAGAATCAGGTGCATAGAAAGGGAGTGGACTGATAATTCTCAGGGGGAAAGGGGTATGGGGGTGTTCAGGAAGAGACTGGACAAAAATCATACACCTATGGATGAGGACAGTGGGGGGGAGGTAAGGGCAGAAGGTGGGGTGGGAAAGGGGTGGAGGGGAGCTATGGGGGGAATAAGGAGAAACAATTGTAATAATCTGAATAAAGATTTATTTTAAAAAATAAAAAATAAAAATAAAAATAAATAAAAAAATAAATGGTGTTGGTGTTGAGAAAACTGGACAGATACATACAAAAAATGAAAATAGACCATTTTCTTATATCATATACAAGAATAAACTCAAAATGGATTACAGATTTAAATTTAAGGCCAAAACCATAAAACTCCTAAAAGAAAACATAGATAGTAAACTCTTTGACATCGCTCTTAGTAATACTTTTGGGAGTATGTCTCCTTGGGCAAAGGAAAAAAGAAAAAATAAATAAATGGGACTATATCAAACTAAAAATTTTTTCAGGGAGAAGGAAACCATTAACAAAATGAAAAGATAACCCACTGAATGGGAGAACATAGTCACAAATAATACATCTAATAAGGGGTTAATATCCAAAATACATAAAGAACTCATATAACTTAACACCAAAAAAAAACCCCAAATAATCTAATGAAAAATGGGCATAGTGAATAGACATTTCTCCAAAGAGGAAATATAGAAGACCAATACATAAAAGATGCTCAATGTCACTGATCATCAGACAAATGCAAAATGGTTATCATGATTAAATCAACAAACAAGTGTGGCAAAGGTGTGGAGAAAAGGGAAGGAACCCTCATGCACTGTTGGTTGGATTGCAAATTGGGGCAACCACTACAGAAAATAGGATGGAGGTTCCTAAAAATATTAAAAATATAAGTACCATAAATTCCACTTTTGGGTAGTTATCCAAAGAAATCCAAAACACTAATTTGAAAAGACATATGCATCCTTATGTTCATGGCAGCATTATTTACAATAGCCAAGATATGGAAGAAACCTAAGTGTCCACTGATAGACAAATGGAAGTGGTACGTACATAATGGAACATTACTAAGTCATAAAAAAAAATAAGATCTTACCATATGTGACAGCATGGATGGACCCAGAGGGTATTATGCTAAGCGAAATAAGTCAAACAGAGAAAGACAAATAAGCACCATATGATTTCACTTCTATGTGGAATCTAAAAAACAAAATAAATGAAAAAACAAAACAGAAACAGACTCAGAGATACAGAGAACAAACTGATGGTTGCCAGATAGAAAGTAGGTTCAGGGGCTGAGTGAAAAAGGTGAAGGGTTTAAGAAGTATAAGTTGGCATATACAAAATAATCATGAGTATGTAAAGTACAGCATAGGGAATATAGTCAATAATACTGTAATAACTATGTATGATGTCAGGTGGGTACCAGACTTATTGGGGGATCACCTCATAAGTTATATAAATGTCTAACCACTATGCTGAACACATGATATTAATATAAATAATTGACAATTTTTTTAATTTATAAAGAAAATAACTTTATTGAATTCTAACCCCTTTCAGAAATTCCCATAAAAGTAATTGAACCCAGATCCCCATCCTAACTCTGTGTTGACATGTAAAATAGTGTTTTTCATATCTCAAGTCTAAAATCATGTTATCTGTTGTAGACAGTTTTAGTGGAACAAACTGCAAAGAACCCTAGAAATGTTAATTCTGTTACATCTGACATATTGAGAATTTTTGGTATTCAACCCAAGCTTTGCATTTTCTTTGCAATTTTCAAAATGCACAGCCTCATGCTCTTTCAAAAGCTCTGGCATTATTCAGAAGCAATTACGAAGAAAAACGAAATTACCTTTCGTCATTCTATTTATTCAGGGCCTTAGAAATGCAGATTGACAATGAGCTGACAATTATTTTCAATCCACTTTCAGTTAATTTCACTATAAATTGAGCCTGAGGACTGGTGACAAATAAAATATATTATTCATCTGAAAACATTCTCTTTGGGGCTACAGATCTTCAATTTATTTCATTAGTGATCATGATCAAACTAAGTTGAAAATTGATTTATGCAATAGTTATCCCTCTGCAATAATTAATTAGAAAAATAATACTTTGATAGAGCTTTGAAAAGGAGGATTTTCTAAGGCTCTTTGATAAAATAGAAAACTTTAAAAATAATTATGAGGCAGTGTTCCTAAGGGAGTAGATATGCATTGCCCTTGCCTATTTCCATATGTCACTAGACTTAAATCACAGTCAGGAAAAGCTCCTTGAATCTCAATTCAGTTCATCTAATAATTTTTAGTATGTATACATGCCAGGCACTGTGTGCTAAGTCTGTGAGTATTACAGAAATGGAGCATCCTCAATGAGTTGAACATGGTCAAGTAACTATTCACTGTCTTAATAAATGCTGCAATAGACATAATAGCAAAATGTTTTTGTAGTCATAGAGGCTCCAGGGATCAACTCTGCTTGAATCACTGGGGAATGCTTCATAGGATAAAGTGGCATTAGAAATGCTTCTAGGACAATGAGCACATTTTCAATTGGCTGAAAGAAAGGGCTGTGGGCTGGACAATTCTAGGCTGCGAGAATAGTATGAACAATTACAAAGAACTAGAAAAAAATCCAGGTGGGTTTCAGCAGAAGTGAGAAATCTAGAATGGCTGTGAGAGGTTAGGAGAGGAAGATGTGTTGAGACTAGATTGTGAGGGAGAAACTTAAAGTCCACAGACTATTTTTAATAAGCTGTTTTTTAAGTCAGAAGCTGTGTTGTTCAGATGGAATAAATCTGGTGCTAGTGCATGGGACTGAAATTTTTCTGGTGAGAGGCAATAAAACATTGTAGGAGAAGAAAATAAGGATGCAAAAATGAACAGAAGTTGTGAATCATTTAGTCATCCCATGGGAAGTCAAGGCACATTGGGGTTAGAGGTTGGAAGGATCTATGGGTGTTGATGGTATGGAAGTTGCGAGCAAGAAATGGTAATGAAAATAAAGTATGATTTAAGTGCTAAAGTTTTAAAGAAGAGTGAGAGTGTCTTGGAAGGAGATAGAGGGGGAGGATAGTTTCTTCACTCTTTGTCAAATTTACTAGTACTTATTCAAAACCTACTCCACTGGGTACTGGGAAAACAGACACCAACAAGACACATTAAATCAACAGCTTTGATCAAAGGGGGAACATATTGTCTTCACTTAGGGGAAAGTTTCAAAGTTAGATAACACAACTAGAAGGTGGGAAGTCATGGAATTCAGAATAATGTATACAGGTAACAAGACCTTGTAAAGAAATGTGGGGAAATGCTGCTCCAGCTCCAGCTTCATGTCACTTTTCCAGGCAGGAACACAACAGAAAAGGGCAAACAATGTGTATGCTGTGTCTTACCAATTTTGAAGGATTTTTCCTAGAAAACATCCACTTACATTTTATTTCCAGAATTGGGTCACATGTCTATGGTAATCTGCATGGCAGGCTGAAAAATGGAGCATTTAACTGAGCACATTTTTAAGCCAAACAAGTTCTGCTAGAAAGAAAACAAGGAAGAATGAATGTTGTATAGACAACTAGAAAGTACATTTTACATGTTTAAATATATTTTTATTCTATCTCCTGGTTGATATAATTCTGGGTTAAAAATACTTTTTCTTTAGAATTTTGAATGCATTGATACACTGTGTTCTAGGTTCTGATATTACTCTTGAGAAATGCCATTCTGATTCTCATTTCTTTGTTATGTGACCTCATCTTTCTCTGTAAAATCTTATCCTCTCCCCTTCATCTCTAGTGTTCTAAAATGCCATTATAATGTGCTTTGGTGTGGCTCATTTTCCCATTCATTATGCTTGGTATTTAGAGGGTCCTTTCAGTTTGGACACCCCTTTATTAGTTCTTTGAAAAATCCTTCCCCTGTTGTATTCTATTGGATGCCTGACCTCCTGGATATTTCTTTGGCTCTATCTTCCAATTCTGCTATTGAATTTTTAATTTCAGTTATCATTTTTTAATTCCCAATAACTTTATTTTTTAATTCTAATTATTATCCTATATAATAAAAACCTAATATGCAAATTGACCAAACAGCAGAACGACCCTTCGCTATGATGCACACTGACCACCAGGAGGCAGACGCTAAATGCAGGAGCTTCCCCCTGGTGGTCAGTGCGCTCCCACAGGGGGAGTGCCACTCAGCCAGAAGCCGGGCTCACGGCTGGCACAGTGGCAGTGGCGGGAGCTCTCCCGCCTCCCCTGCAGGTGGACACTAAGGAGCAAGGGGTCCCAGACTGCAAGAGAGTGCAGGCCGGGCTGAGGGACCCCCCAACCCAGTGCACGAAATTTCATGCACCAGGCCTCTAGTTAATTATAATTAGTAATTATTTATAATTATATAATTAGAGTATACAAGGCTGTTAAGTGAGGTTTTAAAAATAAATTTGGAGTTTTGGCTGGGGCTCAAAGCCCAGAATGAAATGTAATCCCATATTTCAAAGGAAGAGACCATTCACACAGGACTCATTAAGAGACAATAAGACAAGTCCTGAGCCTTAGCCCACCTCCCATCTCTAGCCCATACATAAAGATAAATAAATACACAAACAAAGAAATAAACAGGCAAGAGACTCTTCAGAGTCTGTGGGGGGTTTTTAAGAGTTACACATAAGAGTGTGAATATTTAAAATAGATGTTACTTGCCTGGTCGGCATGGCTCAGTGGTTGACCTATGAATCAGGAGGTCAGGGCACATGCCTGGGTTGCAGGCTCGATCCCCAATGTGGGTTGTGCAGGGGGCAGTCTGTCAATGATTCTCTTTCATCATTGATGTTTCTATCTCTCTCCCTTCCTCTCTGAAATCAATAAAAATATATTTTTAAAAAATGAATAAATAAAGTGGATGCTAATCCCCACCACTTGGGCCAAACAAGGAGAGATTTCAAGACACAGTTAAAAACCCAGATTCACTGCTATGAGTGGAGACCAACATCTCAGCCCCAGGCTGCTTCTGCTAAGCTGCAGAAGCCTGTGGGCCTGATCTATGCTGCAACCTGGACAAAGTGTGGAGGGGCAGAGAGATTAGTGCCAGAAGCCAATTCCAGCATGTCAGCAGGGCTGAACCATCCGGGAATGGCTGAAGGCATTTCCTTAAACCTGAAAAGGATGCATAAAATGATTGCTTGCTGCCAGACAGCTAAGGGAATTTCAATCTACATGTTATTGCCTCCTCCTGGCCAAACACCTGAACAGCCAGAGGTAATTCTTCTAATCTGACAATGGATTCTGTATACTAAAACCCTGTCTTTGAAGTGTATATCTACCTTGCCTTAGGACAATTTGTGTTAATAATAGGCAAGGGGTCCTGAGACAAGGGAGAATTTAGTTCCTTTAGCTAAGTCTTCTCTGACTCCCCATGATGCCTTTCAAAATTATGTTTCGTCTCTGGACTCTTATTTGATTTACACACAGCACCTTCTCCATGTTCCTGAACCCCTCTAGACACCGGATCAAGATCACCGGCATTAGATTAGTGTCTTCTAATCACCTGGGGCTGTCTGGAGATGCCTGTGTAGAACAAAGAAGGGACTAGAGCGGAAATGGTCTGAACTTCCATCATTAGATTGCACAGAGATTCATGAGTCTTTTCAACAACTCTGGGAAACCAGCAAAGTGTAAGTGAGTTTGAAATGACTCCACCCAAGAGTTTTGCATTAGCAGAATGAGCTTGTATCAGGAGTAGTTGGAAGGAAAATTAAGGGAACATCATGAGACATCAGCTGCATGGTGCTCCCTGCAGTTAGTGTGGGGAGAAGAGTGCAGGCCCAGGAGTCCCACAAGACAGTGCACAAAAAAATATCCTCTAAAAGCACCTCCACTAGAAAGGGACAGCTTTGGCACATGGGCCACACAGAGGCCTCGGCGCTACACCCCAAAGCCGCTCAAATACAATTTTCCTCTTCTCTACTAATTCCAGTTTCCCTTGGCATGACACTGGGGGTGGGGCAAAAGCTTTAATCAGTAAATTAGGAAGAAGTGGGGTGATAGAAAAAAAAAATAGACATGAACCCTTATTTCCATTTTGCAAAATTCAAGGTCAGACCAAAGCAAGGAAGAGGAGAAGTTATGAATTGGATAAAATATTAAAGACTAGATTAGATTGAACTTCTTAATATATAAAAAGAAGGTTATTCTAATATGCAAAAGTGCCCAGAAAAGACTTAGAATTTGCACAAGATATAATCCAGGTGGGAAAGAAAGAAAATCTTTCAAAAGCAACTTTAAAGAAGATAGATAGGAAGAAAACTAGGTGGCTTCCTGCTTGTACCTTAGGGTTATAATTGGTTATAATGGCACTTTTGTGTTTTTTCTTCCATTCTCTTTGTCCTTGTAGAATCACAGTTTTCCATTATTTTATTTGGATTTCAGGATGGACATACATGTTCAGTCAACGAAACTTTTTTTTTTTTTTTTTGCACCAAGAGCTCCTTTTCCAGGAAAGACTAAGCTGAGCTAGTGATATTCAAAATGCAAAATTAGTAGATGACAGGATAGTCACAGTTTCCACTTAATACTGAGCATATTCCCCTCACATAAGCCTACTTAGGAGAGAACATAGAACTTGTAGCTACCATTTGAACTTCTCTGAAGATAATCATTGACTGTCACATCTGCCACCTTGTGGCCACTCTGATGCACACAGTGTTTGAATACTACCACCTTTTACACTTTTCACCCCTTTACCCATCCAGCCATCTATGCACCCATCCATCCATGGTGCACTTGTGCAAGGCAGGTTCCGAGCATGTAGATAAAACACACACAGTCCTTGTCCTTCCTTTTTTTTTTTAATATATATTTTATTGATTTTTTTTTTTTTTTTTACAGAGAGGAAGGGGAAGGGATAGAGAGTTAGAAACATTGATGAAAGAGAAACATTGATCAGCTGCCTCCTGCACACCCCCTACTGGGGATGTGCCTGCAACCAAGGTACATGCCTTTGACTGGAATCGAACCTGGGACCATTCAATCTGCAGGATGATGCTCTATCCACTGAGCCAAACCGGTTAGGGCCCTTGTCCTTTCTTGAGGAGCTATAGGGAAAAAACATATTTTGTTGTATATCCTATCTAATAAAAGGGTAATATGCAAATTAGCCATCACTCCATCACAAAGATGGCGGTGCCCAGTCCTCTCACCCCGCCAGAGTCCCCTAGTCCTGGGGGGGAAATGGGGCGGCTGCTGAGAGTAGGCAGCATGAGCAGCCTGGCAGAATGCTTGCTTCATCACCGTGCCCGGCTCGGGCCAGCCCCCCAGAGCTGGAGCGGACATGGACAGGGTCAGGGAGGGCCAGCCCACAGTCTCCATGGCTGAGTGCAGATCTGGAGAGGAGACAGCGGGCCCGCCTCCCACGGAAGCAGTGCGGGTCCCTCCCACCTCCCGCAGAATTGGCGGGGGTCCCTCCCGGCTCCTGTGGAAGCAGCACAGCTCCCAGCAGTGTGCTGTGGTTCCTGCCAGCTCATGCAGAAGCAGCGGGCAGCCTACTGCACATGATATGGCACGATGGGCTCTCTGTGGGGGCCCCTCTTCGCCACGGCCTGGGGCAAGCAGGGTCCTGCTGTCTACTCCCTGCAGGAGCCCTGTTCTCTGCTCTCTGTGGGGCCTGCTTGCCCTCACCGTGGCAAGGGCTAAAAGGACGACTCCAGCAGGGCTGAGGGGCTATGGGTGCCACCATTTTTGTGACGAAATGACAGTCGATTTGCATATTCCCTCTTTATTAGATAGGATATATATTTTTTATTGGTTTCAGAGAGAAAGGGAGAGATAGAAACGCCAATGTTGTGAGAGAATCATTGATCAGCTGCCTCCTGCATGCCCCCTACTGGGGATTGGGCCTGCAATCCTGGCATGTGCCCTGACTGGGAATCAAATGTGACTTCGTGGTTCATAGGTCCATGCTCAACCACTGAGCCACATTGGTAGGGCATGTTTTGTTTTCTTTTGTTTTTTGAGGGAGATTTGTAAGAACCACACTCTAAGGTTCAAGTCTGTATTTTCAATCTTTTTTTTTTTGTCCCTCAACTGGCTTCTATACAATAAATTAACTTTTAAAAAAATATTTAAGTCTTTGCCATCTTCAAAAAACACCAAAGGAAAAAGTTCTCCATCAATCATGCTGTTCCCAACCATCTTCTTTCTTTGATTCATAGTCAAACTCCTCTGTTCCTTCTTTCTTGCCTCTAATTCATTTTAGTAGTTGATTAATCTCATTTTCAACATACCTTTATTATAAACCAATTAAAATATGCAGAAAATAAAAATATAAATACTCATCTATGAATAATCCACCTTTACCAAATATGGCATAATAGCATAATTGCCTTAGATCGTCTTTCCCCAAGAAATGAAACATTACAGATAGAGTTACTACTATTGGTTCCTCCTTCCTGCTTCATCCCCAGAGAAAACCAGAATCTTGAGCATAATTCCCAGGCACACTTTCACACTACACATTTATGCATTCACTAGAGGCCCAATGCATGAAGATTCGTGCAAGAATAGGCCTTCCTTCCCCTGGCTGCCGGCACCCAGGACCCTTCCACCTTCACTCCTTCCTGGAACCGCCTTCCACCTCCGCAGGCTGCCCAGAGGCCCAGAGCGGTTGGGGCAGGGCGAATGCCTGCATCGTCACCATGGCAATGACACAAGAGTCCCGGCCCAGCTGCTACCATCTTTGTTGTGTCAATTTGCATATTCCCTCCTTATTGGCTGTGGGCACTTCCATCTTTGTCACAAAGTGATGGTCAATTTGCATATTCTGTCCTTATTAGATAGGATAAGCATTGAATGAAATTTTAGCAAATCATTATGAAAGTTGCTTTTCTTAAAAACTCAACTTTACATCCTATCTAATAAAGAGGGAATATGCTAATTGATGCTCACGCCACCCCAAAGATGGCAGTGCCCACAGTCAATAAGGAGGGAATACACTAATTGACTGCCCCGCCCTCAAAGATGGTGGCATCCACAGCCAATAAGGAGGGAATATGCTAATTGACTGTCCCACCCTCAAAGATGGCGGTACCCACAGTCAATAAGGAGGGAATATGCTAATTGACTGCCATGCCCTCAAAGATGGAGGTGCCCACAGCCACAAGATGGCAACGCCCAGTCTCCTCAGCCCCACCGGGGGGGCAGGCAGGTCTGGCTGCTCTGTGTGCCTGCCTCCAAAGTCCCCCAGTGCCCTCAGCCCCCCAGGAATGGCTCTAGGCTCAGGCAAGCCTCGGATGGCAGCTGCCCAGCTGCCCAGGGCCAGCCCGAGGTGCAGGCAAGCCTCGGATGGTGGCTGCCCAGCTTCCCAGGGCTGCCCGAGGCTCAGGTAACCAGGGCCGGCCGAGGCTTGCGCTGCCGGCAGTGGCAGCAGCAGAGGTGTGATGGGGCGTTGCTTTCCCCTTATCACTGGGTCACCTCCCACCCCTGAGGACTCCCAGACTGTGAGAGGGGACAGGCCAGGCTGAGGGACCTCCTCCCCCGTCCAGTGCATGAATTTTCATGCACCGGGCCTCTAGTTTTTTCATATTTATCCATTTTCAAACAAACATGTAACTCTAGTTCACTTTCACCACTGCATATTAATTCACTGTATAGCAATATCACAAATTATATGTCTATTCTTTTGATGACTATTTAGGTTATACTTATTATTTTTCTAACAATGCTTGCCATGAACAATTTCATGCATACCTCCTTGTCCACATGTGTAGTTCTTGAGAAGAGGACCCTCTGCCCTTCCTCCCATTCTGGAAAGTGAGGAAGAACCTCCCTACAAGTTCTCTCCACTTAGGATTTTTGCTGGCCCATCACATCTTCCACTGGCAACAAGAAGTGTGGCTACATCAAGTACTGGATTCACACAACCTTGGTCCACACAACCTGAAAACAGAGGGGATTCACCTTCCAAGTTGATTGCACCTTGCATTAAGTCCACTTCTGAAGATCCAGAACTACAACAAGATCATTTTCTCTTTCTCTATTAATGTAATTATGATTTATTTTTCTCTTACTTTTTACTGCTCTTAAAAGATGACACAATGATTCAACTAGATACTTTTAAGATAATAATTTTTAGGGTGATTTTTATAATTTTAGATTATTTAAATGCCAATCTCATAAATTAATGACTTCCATGTTATTATACTTGTTGGTAGAGTAATTGGAGTATTTTTGTTGATGTTAACATGTCTGATAAAATAATCCAGAAACATGGCAGTAATTTTTGTCTTTACTAAGAAATGGGAAGATAAAAAAATCTACAAATGTATGATTCTTATTAGTAAATTAATTTCATCATTTGATTTTGAACTGAAAGTATAATGTGTCTTCATTGCTATTTAAGAAGTCTCTCCTATGGATCATTTTGCAGTCCAAAGTAATTTTGGATTTTTTCTCATTCAGTTTCACATGGACACTTGATAAAACTGTAATTCCTAGGCTAATCTATACTAATAAAAGGATAATATGCTAATTGGACCGGATAGACCGGACGTCCTTCCGGACAAAGCCATGATGGTGGGGGCCAAGGCAGAGGTGGTTAGAGGACATCAGGCCGGCAGGGGAGAGCGGTTGGGGGTGATCAGGCTGGCAGGGGAGAGCAGTTACGGGCATCAGGCAGGCAGGCAGAGGTGGTTAGGGGCGATCAGGCAGGCAGGCAGGTGAGCAGTTAGGAGCCAGCAGTCCCGGATTGGAGAGGGTGCAGACTGGGCTGAGAGACCCTCCCCACCCCCAGTGCATGAATTTCATGCACCAGGCCTCTAGTCTTATCTAATAAAGAGGGAATATGCAAATTGACTGTCACGCCATCACAAAGATGCCGGCGCCCACAGTAGAGGCGGGGTTTCCATAACACAAGATGGCTGCACCCACAGCAGAGGCTGAGTTCTCATAACGAGCCTTAAGAAACAATCAGCAGGGACCTGATGCTGCCTGGCACTGGGCCAGGGCAGGGGACCTCAGGCCACGTCCCCTGCCCCAGTGCCAGGCCGGGGGACCTCAGGCAACGCCCCCCGCCCCAGCACCAGGCCAGGGGGCCTCAGGCCATGCCCCCAGCCTGGCGGGGCTTGACAGGGGACCTCAAGGTGTGCCCCCTGTTCCAGTGCTGGGCCAGGAGACCTGAGGCTTCACCCTCCCCCCAACCCAGTGGGGCTTGACAGGGGACCTGAGGCTGCGCCCCCCACCAGGCAGGGCTTGACGTGGGCCCTGAGGCTGTGCCCCCCCACCTGGCGAGGCTTGACAGGGGCCCTGAGGCTGTGTCCCCACCCGGCGCCAGGCCAGGGGACCTGAGGTGTGCCCCCCGCCAGGTGGGGCTTGACGGGGATGGGGCCTGCCATGTCTGTGTCTCACGCAATTTCAAGGCACGTGTGGGTGGGCAGAGACTTGGCTCTGGGTCCCACAGCGCACCCCAGACTCTGACAGGAGGAAGATTTTCATATACATTTTACTAATTTTCTTTCATCTCTGACACTTATATTATAGAGAAAGGGCAAATGGCAGTATTAAAATATTTCCTCTAATTAATTCCCTTTTAATGTAAATGAATTTCGTGCACCAGGCCACTAGACTATATATATATATATAAAGAAATAATATGCAAATTAGGCCCAGACGCCTTAACAGTCACGACCAGCTCAGGAGGAGGGGCCAGGTGCAGCCCCAAGCCTGAGAGAACAACATGCAGGAGTGGCCAGGACCCTGAGAGAACGGCACACAGGGGGGCGGCCCAGCCCGCAGCAGCCCCGTGGCCACGGCTCGGGTCTTCTGGGGGCCAGAGCGGAGACAGACACAAACACACAGGGGGGCCAGGCCCCAGCAGCCCTGGAGTGAAGGCAGGGGGTTGTGCCCAAGCCGCTGCCACTGCCTGGCCCCAGCAGTCCCAGATCAGCCTGCAGAGGGAGGCCAGACTGTGGCTTAGTCTGTCAGTAGGACATCCCCTGAGGGCTCCCAGATTGTGAGAGGGGGCAGGTTGGGCTATGGGGACCCCTCCCCCAGTGAATGAATTTCATGTACTGGGCCTCTAGTGTTATATAAATGGGGATTATTTCAAAGTGCATTTCCTGAGTCATTGCTTCCTTTCCCTCTATTTTCAGACAGTGGAAGGGTTGGATTCCAATTGTTGCTATTGACCAAGCCCTGTAATATGTACGGCAGTAGGAGTTGCACATGAGCAATCTTGTCACTGCAGACATTTGGAACTCAAATCCATTTCTACAGACCAAGGGCTGACTTGACTCCAGTTATAGCACAGCATGTTTGCCAAATAATGTTTCTTTAAGCCTTCTGATTGCTCTCACTGTGCCTAGGTGAAATCCAAGCCCCTCCCTATGGTCCCCAGGGTCCTGCCTGGACCCGGCCCCTCCACCTCTGCTCTCTGCACTCCAGCCCCCAGGCCCACCCACTCCTCCTGCTCTTCCCACACCGGTCCTTCAGCCTGAAATGCTTCCCCCACTCAGAGCCTCACTCTTCCTCGACCCCAGGTCTTATGTCCTTGTAGAAGCTGTCACTGACTTCCCATTCAAATTATTGCTCCTGCTCCTCTCTCATCCAGGTTTCAACTTGTCATTAATGGCATTTATTTCAACATAGAGTCATACAATTTTTGGTGTCGACTGTGCACATTCATCCACAGCTCCATTTTGTCCCTTTTCAGGCAGACGATTAAAGCATTTGGAGGAACAATTATTTCTTGTTCTGTGTATTAGTTAGGTTGTGCTGTAATGACAGTGCTTAGCAAACACTCTCCAAATCTCAGTGATCACAATAAACACTGATATCCCACTCATGAGTCTGACTTGGCTGGGTTTGGGCCTTTTCTCTCACATATGGTTCTCATTCAAGGGCCTCGGCAAGGTTGTAGTGGTTGCTTGGGTATGTTCTTGTGATGGATGGAAAGAACATAAGAGAGTGAAGGAAACACATAATAAAAGGCTCTTAACATCTCTGCCCCAAACTGGTATGATATCATATCTTCCCACATTCCTTTTGCCAGAGCAATTCTTATGACTCAAAGTCAATGTAGGACACTTGATATCCATAACAAATGTTGGGTGCTAGATGTTGGTAATACCTCCCAGTCATTCTGAAAACTCCAAATGCCCCTTGGGTGCTGCATCACTCCCCCTCCCCCAATGAGAACCCTTCTCAGTGCCTGGCACACAGTGGGGCCTCAATGAATATTTGCTGAAAAATTAACTTTGCCACTTTGCCTTCCAGAACCCTTGCAAAAATTTAATGACTAGGAGTGCTATGGTACTAATTCAATGTTCTTAAAACATTACTTCTTCCATGTAAAAAGGTACCTAATTTTAACTTTTTAACGTAAGGCTGAGAATCTGCGTTTTAAAAATATTTAGTGACAATTTCTTTTAGGTATTCTCTGTTCAAGTCTTTTATTCATTTTTCTATTAATTTTTTCCTCATTTGTAATAACTCTTGTCACAAATAATGAATATTTTTCCAGTTTGCCTATTAAATGTTTTAAATGACTTTTTGACAGGCAAACATTGCTAATATTTAGATAGCCTCATCTCTCATCCTTTTCTTTCACGGCCTGCTGCAGTGAATATTTTTACTGGTAACATACTATAATGTATTTAACTATTTCATTTTTATGGGCTATTTACATAGTTTCCAGGTTTTTCTCTCTTAGATAACATTGTGATGAAGATCTTTGTACATAAATACTAAAAGTGGAATTATCATACCCAGGGATAGCATTTAGGTTCTTGATACATTTAACCAAATCATGATTGAGATTCTTCTCTCCAGGCCCCATGGCCTAGATCTCTCTACCCCAGGAACCACACCTGGATCTTCACATCCTAGATGCCCACACTCCACACCCTGCTGACGAGGTCCTTCCTGGCCAGCCTTATATAGCAGCAGGCAGGGTGAGAGGGATGAGAGTGGATTTAGAGGGGCTGAGGGAAGACATCCGGACATCCTTCTGCCTGGAGTGCTTTTCTCTGAGACACTCCTGTGGCACCTTCTCGGGATTTAGGTCTCCCCTCAATCCTGAGAGTCTTTCATCTAAAGGAGCCTCTGATTTCAGCTATGCCCTATCACATTACACTGGTTTGTTTTTTTTCCTACAGAGCACTTATTTCTACCCAACATTATCTTATTAATTTTCATGTTTAATTTGTGTCAGTAATTATCTTGTCTGGTTCAGTGACTGCAGTATCTCCAGCACACAGAGGTGTGGTTCTCAAACTGGCTGCTCAGGGGAATCACCTGTGAAGTTTTAATATTCACTCCCTCTCAATAAAAGTGTGTCATAAACTTTTACTGTTTGAGAATGGATTGGCATACAATTAAGCATTTCCAGGAAGAATTCTTTTAACTTAAGGACTCTTAGTTTGTTTATGAATTTTAAATTTTGTGTGCCACTGTACTCTATAAGGAAACATTATAGTAATGAGGTTACTGTTCACTACTATGTTGTCCAGGGTATATGTCCCCCGTATTGGTTTACACACTGAGTGGCCAGATTATTACGATCTCTGAACGCATAATAATCTGGCCACTCAGTGTATATCCTATATAATAAAAGGCTAATATGCAAATTGTCCCCTCGACCAGGAGTTCTACCAGCAGGCAGGCTGGCCAATTGCCCACGTCCCCTCCCCATGGCCAGGCTGGCTGGACCCCACCCATGCACAAATTCATGCATTGGGCCTCTAATATATATATATATATATATATATATATATATATGTGTGTGTGTGTGTGTGTGTGTGTGTGTGTGTGTGTGTGTGTATACACACACACACACACACACACACACACTGAGTGGCCAGATTATTATGCGTTCAGAGATCATAATAATCTGGCCACTCAGTGTATATAAACAATACATATTGTCTTATGTATAAAACAATATATTTCAAAGAAAAAATAAATGTTATGTTCCTCCCCAGATCAATTAAATCAGAATCTCTTGGGGGTGGAACTCAGGCAATGGTAGCTTTTAAAGCTCCCCAGGTGATTCTAACATACAGCCAAGCTTGAGAGCCAATGATATAGAAGGATCTCAGAATACCTGTTGGATGAATGGATGGGTGGATGATAGATGAATAAAAGGACATTGTAAATCAGAAATGTGGGGCTCTAGTCCCAGCACTGCCACTAACATATGTAACCTAAACTATGTCACTCCGCTTTTCCAAACACCCATAATTGTACTACATGCCTCCTAAAGTCCTTTCCTGCTTCAAGACCTCATGATTCCCCTTCTTAGTCACAGCAAGAGCCCAGAATGAAAGGACCAAGAGTAACATGAGGAGAGAATGATTGAGACTATAGTAAACTTCCTCCAAGATAAAGGTGATCCTAACAGGAAGCTATGGCACCCTTTTACCCAGGAAGAAAAGTATCTGTGAGGTTCCTGAGAATCTTGCACTTAGAAGAACAACACATACCTCTGTGCTGGATGTGCAGAGGAGGGACAGGGGATCCCTCATCCCCAAATATCTCACCAGGGAGACGACATGTGTGTATGGATACCCAGAGCCAGGAGAGAAGGAGAGACATGCATTTATCTAAGAGAGTCCTCACAAACCTACATTGTCTCCAAGGTTGTGCGGGGTTTCTCTCTCAAAAGTGGGCTGCCCAAGCATTCTTAAGTTGTTTTGCTGGGATCTTAGGAAAAAAACAAAACATGCTGTCAACTCAAGTCTGCTACTGTGACCTTACACAGAAAGTTAACGTGGACAGTTTCTTATTGGGAAAGATAGCTGCTCATGTTTTTTTTTTAAACATTGCAGAGGCATTTACAATATGGAACTCCTGTGTAGCCTACCGAGTCCTATTATTCTTTAAGCTCTATTCCCTGAGCTGCTTTATATACAGCTATTTAGGCTTGCTTGCTATGTGAGATTTTGCTACCTGTCCCTAGGCATCAATACCTGTCTGGTCATCCAACAATGGCTACAAATTATCACCCTCCATTCTCCCTCATTCAATACCATCTCAAGTAAGGACAATTTTTTTAATGCATTTTATTGATTTTTTACAGAGAGGAAGGGAGAGGGATAGAGAGTTAGAAACATCAATGAGAGAAACATCAATCAGCTGCCTCCTGCACAGTCCCCACTGGGGATGTGCCCGCAACCAAGGTACATGCCCTTGACCGGAATCGAACCTGGGACCCTTCAGTCCGCAGGCCGATGCTCTATCCACTGAGCCAAATCGGTCAGGGCAGGACAATTTTAATATTACAAAAATAACACATTTGGGGAGTTATGAAAGTAGATGCCTTAGAAATTGAGTTTCATTGGCTTCACAATGGGTGAGAGCAAGAGGTCATTTCTATTTCATCATTTTGTTGTTGTTGTTAACCCTCACCTGAGGATATTTTTCCATTGACTCTTTTTTTAGAGAGTATGCAAGGGAGGGGGAGAGACAGAGAGAAACATCAATTGGTTGCCTCCCGCACATGCCCCAACCAGGGCTGGAGATCAAGCCTGCAGCTGAGGTATGGGCCCTGCACCGAATCAAACCCGGGCCAACGCTCCAACCACTGAGCAAAACTGGCTAGGGCTCATCATTTTTTAACACACAAAAACTAGCACAACAGAGTTCCCATTTCAACAGCTTAATCTGCATATTCAATTTTTATTTAATCCTTGGTGTCTGGTGGAGGTGGCACACAGTTTGGAGGGGGCGAGTATTGATTTGAGAGAGCGAGCAAGATATTGATCTGTTGTTCCACTTATTTATGCATTCATTGGATGATTCTTGTATGTGCCCTGACTGGGGATCCAACCTGAAACCTGTTATCAGGAGGACATTCTAACCCACTGAGCCACCCGGCCAGGGCTGGTGGCACAAAGTTTTGTCAGCAATATTTGCTAACTACATTTAAGAAGGAAATGGCCGTGCATAAGGTTCCAGAGACATCTCTGTTCTGTCAGGATAAACTCTAGGAGCACAAAAGGCATGAATTTCTTCAAGTACAAACATTTACCGAATAACCACTTGGAAAGCAGACAGGAAGCACACACACACACAAACCTTTTTGATCTCAAGAATCTCAGAGTCTCACACTCCTGCCCTTCCCCAAAGGCTCACAGGGAAGCATCCAAAGTTTTCACATGCAGCCGTGACCGGGTTGCTTGGAGCTCCTCCTGTACAACAAAAGGCCACGGGTTCAATTCCGGTCGGGTGGCATAAGGGAGGCAGCCAGTCGATGTTTCTCTCTCATCGATGTTTTTCCCCTCTCTTCCTAAAATCAATTTTTAAAAACGTTTTCAGATGCCATCGCTTTCTTCATCACTAAGAAGAAGAGGAAGAGGAGAAGGAAGAGAAGGAGGAGGAGGAGGAAGAGGAGTAAACGCTGGAGAAGCCATTATGGAGCAGGTGCAGTGGCTTGTGGCCAGGAAGACAACTCATTTACAAAGCTGCCATCCTCTGGGATACACAAGGGGTGCATCATATAAGTGATGTGGCAGCTAAAATGACCTCAACACTGGAGTCGCATTTTCGAGAAGACCTTCCCTTAAGGAAGACCAGAGCTGCGGTAGTGGGGAGTGGGATGGGGCACATTATCCCCGACGAGTTTTCTTAGGAAGCACGATGCACTGGCTCAGGCGTTAGGGAAGCAGCAGGCGTGAGGAAAGCGTTTTCGGGGGCTCGGTTCCTGGTCCGCATGTGAGAAGTTTGTCCAAGTGCGCGATTATGACGGGCAGCCGGTGCTGAGCTAGAGCCGGACTCTTCATGCTCAGACTCTGACCCCCAGCCAGGCGGCTCCCCAAGTCCGGTTGACGGAGTGAACCGAACCCGCTTGATTCATGCCCCTGAGAAGCAGAGAGGAGACCCAGGATGAAAAATGTCCCCAAGATGGGGGAATAGGCCCTTTTATAAAGCTTCTCGGAGGGCGGGCAGAACCCCGTTGAGATGTCAGCCTCAGGCTCTCGGGACTCAACTCCGCTGCCCCCAGTCCCGCCTCCACCAGGGCTGCATCGCGCAGGCGCAGTCGCAGCGCGCCGCGTTCGCGCCCCAGCGCGCATGCTCACCGGGCAAGGCGCTCCAGACCCGCGGCGGCGGAGGCGGCGGCGGCGGCGACGGCGGCGGAGGAAGTGGCCGCGTTGCACTCCACTCCGGTAGCGGCTTCGCGGCGGTCGACAGCCTCCTCCAGCCACTCCGCGGACTTTGGTGCCTCCACACATCAGTCCAGTCGGATTATGGGGCTGCCCAGGGGGCCGGAGGGCCAGGGTCTTCCAGAGGTAAGGAGTCCCTCTTCCTGACACGTCGGGTGCCCGAGAGAGGGCCAGGCCGCGCTAGGCGCCCCGCCCCCTCCCTCAGGTGCGCACCGCGGGGAGCGCCAGCCCGTCTGCGCGGCGCTGTCAGGTCCTCCCTCGGGGGCAGGCCCCGCCTCTCCCGCTCGGGGTAGTTACCGGACCCTCGACGCCGCAGGGCTCGCCCGGAGGCCGGGGCTGCTGCGCCATGAGTCACGAGATGTGCTTTGGGACGGTCCGGGCTCGGGTTGTGCAAAGGGCGGTGACCTTCTGGGGCCTGCCGCCGCCTTTCGGGAGCCGGGAGGCCAGCCCACCCGCCTGTGTCTGGGGGGATTCCCCCCCGCGGTAACCCCGCCCGGAGACATTTTGGGAGCTGTTCCCCCAGTAGGTCGTGTCCGTCGGGGTCTGCTGTGTGGCGGGGACCCGGCACCGCGGCAACGGTGCCGCTTCTCTGGAAGGTAACGGGTACCTTTCCTTCCAGAGGCGTTTGTTACTAAGCACTGACTGAGTCTGGGGGCAGGATAACCAGTGGTTTCCGGATTTCCACGTTGGCTGGGAATAAAGGGGAAGTGCATTTCCTTCGGGGTGCAAATATCACTTAGCTAGGTGGTTTACATCTGCCTTCTCTTCCAGTTGATTTATTCGAAAGCTAAGTTTATCACATTCTTGAGAGAAATGGAGTCTACGCCGCCCCCCTGTCCCCTCCTAAGGTTCTGAAGCAGGCCTTTGGCAGGAGACTGATTTCTGGACACAGGAGCGGTTCCTTCGCTCTTAGCTGCCCCCATTCTTGCTTCTCTGTTCCCCTGCCCCTAGCAGGGGTGGGCAAACTTTTTGACTCGAGGGCCACAGTGGGTTCTTAAACTGGACTGGAGGGCCGGAACAAAAGCATGGATGCAGTGTTTGTGTGAACTAATATAAATTCAAAGTAAAGGAGCGGAGGGGAGAGCAAGAGAACCCTCCGTTCTTTCGGCTCCACGGGCCAGATAGAACAGCCGAACAGGCCAGATCCGGCTGCTAGGCCCTTTCATATCACAAGTACCCACTAATTGCGCATAAAAGCTGGGGATATAGTGATGAAAGGATGGACTTAGCTGTCAGTGTGAGTTCCCAGAGTGCAAGTCCGTTTTGTTATCTTAGGAAATCCTAACAAGTGTAATATCAGAGCCCTTGTATCAGGTAAAACCTTCCATATAAGTTGCTTTGATGGAGCCAGGAATTTGTGAATATCGGGTTCTGTACTGTGATATTTTATTTGACATTTCTTTTTTGCCACTTCTTTATTCCAGGATGTCATCAAGTTTTTGCCTGGCCTTTGGCTACAGACTCCTGTCTTATCTCCCTGGTTCTATCTTAAATTCTTCAGATTCAGTGTCCCACTACCAGTGGGGATTTTTCTAAAATAAACTTCGTTTAACCCTGCCCTAACTGCAGGGTCTTATTTGTCACTTTTCCTAGAGACTAGGACAGTTCTTGGCAATTAGGAGGCAGACAGGGTGACTATATCAAGTTACCATTTAGTTCAAAGACTAGTGCATATACTCTGTGTGATTAAGCTGTTACTAGTCCTATTAATTCATTAACATCAGCTTTTTAAACCGTTTATGGTATGGAGCCGTGGTCGGCAAACTGCGGCTCGCGAGCCACATGCGGCTCTTTGGCCCCTTGAGTGGGGCTCTTTCACAAAATACCACGGCCTGGGCGAGTCTATTTTGAAGAAGTGGCATTAGAAGTTGTTTAAGTTTAAAAAATTTGGCTCTCAAAAGAAATTTCAATCGTTGTACTGTTGATATTTGGCTCTGTTGACTAATGAGTTTGCCGACCACTGGTATGGAGGCTATGCAGATAGGTGGACTTGGCCCTGCCCTCCAGCTTCCATGAACTGCAATACAAGGCAATTGGAAATTTAATGTGCCTGGTTGAGGAGCTCACAGTCATTCATCTTTACCAGAATTTTAAGTGTTTGTTTTTTTTAACAATTGGATGTATTAACCAATCTGGTGGCTTTTTATGGCTTCAGAGGGCATTCTTTCATGATCTTTTCTATTTTGTGTCAGTGTTAATCTCTGAAATGAATTTGAAGTCTTATTGGCATTATCCATTCAGTGTCTTGTGCCAAAAAGTTATTTCACAGGTTATATTGCAAAAGTACACTTCTCTGTTCTGGGGGTGAGTGGTTGGGAAGCATGGGCCATGCATCTTCTATTGGGTGCTCCTTAGGTAGCAGTTGAAGCAGGGATGATCATCCCATGATGTTCTGTCCTCTTCTTAGAAGTGTTTTTATTATAAATGATGACTGAACAAATGAAGGCTACCTGTCTTACATCCCAGGAGTTTGAAGAAAATACTTGTATGTATCATCCCATTTCCCCCCTACTCTACCTTTGTGAACCATAACTGCTCTTTACCTTCTCTTCTATTTGAGTTTCACCCATCACAGATCTGTTGCCAAGGAAGAGAAGGTGTGAATAATTAATATTACCTTATTTATATATGTCCACTAATAGCTGGTGAATTCTAATCTTCAAAATATTGGATAGGCTGGTTCAGGGTCATCTGAGAGTTAAGCTAAATGAGTACTAGTGTGTGGTTGTCACCTTCACCCCCATTTCAAGGGATTAACAGCCACTTTAATAATTCCTTGTTCAACTATATGCGTATGTTAATAAGTATACTCCCTTTCTTAGCAGTTTGTACTTCAAAATAAACTTGACTTTCCGTCATCAGTGTCATGACTATTAAAACATTTTGCTCATACATGAATGGCTTAGGTCAGTGGTTGGCAAACTCATTAGTCAACAGAGGGGCAAACTGCGGCTCGCGAGCCGCAGTTTGCTGACCACGGGCTTAGGTCATGCACTTTATGTAATGACTAGAGGCCCGGTGCACGAAATTCATGCACAGGGGGTGTGTCCCTCAGCCCAGCCTGCACCCTCTCTAATCTGGGACCCCTCGAGGGATGTCCGACTACCCATTTAGTCTGGTAGGATCGGGCCTAAACGGGCAGTTGGACATCCCTCTCACAATCCAGGACTGCTGGCTCCCAACTGCTTGCCTTCCTGCCTTCCTGATTGCCCCTAACTGCTTCTGCATGCCAGCCTGATCACCCCCTAACCACGCCCCTGCCAGCCTGATTGATGCCTAACTGCCCTCCCCTGCAGGCCTGGTCACCCCTAACTGCCCTCCCCTGCAGGCCTGGGTCCCCCCAACTGCCCTTTCCTGCAGGCCTGGTCGTCCCCAACTTCCCTCCTCTGCTGGCCTGGTCACCCCTAACTGCCCTCCCCTGCAGGCTTGATCACCCCCAACTGCCCTCCCTTGCAGGCCAGGTCCCTCCCAACTGCCCTCCCCTGCTGGCCATCTTGTGGCATCCATCTTTGACCACATGGGGGCAGCCATCTTGTGTGTTGGAGTGATGGTCAATTTGCATATTACTCTTTTATTAGATAGGATTGAGCATGTCATTCTATAATAAGTGTGTTTTTGAAGCCGAAATGCTGTTTCATAACAGGAGTAAACATGGGTGAATATTATATGGGTCCTTTTCTGAAATAGCTAATATAATAGTCTATTTGGAAAGATAGGCATGTTCATTAACACCAGGCATGTCACTCAAAAGAGGCTGTTACTTAATTGTATGAATGACAGATTATAAATAAAATATAAATGCAGAGAAATGGGTATTTCAGGCTGTATTTGCTGGGTTTGGCATCAAATAGGAGCTAGAATTTGCTGATGATTTGTCCGTGATCAGAGGATATTAAGAGAAGGAGGTTGGCCATAGCCATGTCAGGATTGTCGTGGGGGGCTGTGAAGGATGAAACTGAAAAGATAGGTTGTAGCCAAAAATCTGGATGCCAAACTAAGACATTTGGAGTTTATCTTATAGACAGTGTATGATGCATTAATGATGAGGGCTGGGGGATGAGCTAAAGAGGTAATGATGTAAAAGCTGTGATTTAGGAATGAATGAACAAGACAGATTACCAAAGAAGAAAGATTGAGAGGCAGTTGCAATAGTCCTGGCATGAAGTATAAATAAAAAGGAAGGGAGGATTAATGTGAGATGCTTAGTAAAGAAGATTTAACAGGCATTGTTGAGTAAGAGAGTAGTCCCAAGTGGTGGGTACAAAGATTTGAACCAGAATACTTTGGTGGTGTTTTATAGAGATGGTTGACTTTTTATTTTCGGCAGTGATGCAAGAGAGGAAAGGGACAGAGTTCATTAAAGTAAATGGAGGCAAAAGTATTAAAATATTTTGATAAATTTAACTTGTAAATAAACACCTGGTAGTGAAGATAGGATTTACCGGGTGGGGCAAAAGTAAGTTTACAGCTGTGAGTACAAGAAACACAGAGTTTATTCTTGTATTATTATTTATTGTATTCTTTTCCATACCAACAACTGTAAACCTACTTTTGCCCCACCCTGTAAATTTAACTATTTTTTATTATATCACGTACTAGAGGCCTGGCGCACGAAAGTCGTGCATGGGTACGGTCCCTAGGCCTAGCCCGCAATTAGGGCCATCTTCCCCGACTGCTGGCAGCCAGCCCTGCCCCCGCTGCCACCCACCCAGGTTCCCAGTTTGCCATTGGGCGATTGAAACCTGACTGCCAGGGGGCGAGGGACCAAGAGGTCGGCCAGTCCCGCCCATTCATGACCCCCTTCTGTGTGTGGGGTGACCGGTGGGGTAGGGGCTTTGGCCTGGCGCTGCCCGCATCCCCCACCACCCACCCCAGGGTCCCTGTTCGCCATCAGGCGATCAGAGCCTGCCAGCCAGGGGAAAGGACCAAGAGGTTGGCCGTTCCCACCTGCCTGCCGGCCCCACCCCAGCCACAGGTCGCCCTCTGTGTGTAGGGCGACCGGCGGAGTGGGGGTCTTGGTCTGGCGCCACCCACATCCCCCACCACCCATCCCTGAGTCCCCATTCGCCATCGGGCAATCAGAGCCTGTGGACCGGGGGGGGGGATGGACCAAGAGGTGGTCAGTGCATCTCTTAGTGACTGGTCAAGTGGTCACTCTGGTCATTCTGCTGTTATGGTCGCTGGGCTTTTATTATATAGGATATTAGGTGAATTTATTATTTTTAAGGCAATCCTGTTATATGGCAATAATCACCCTTTAGTATTTCTGAGTTGAAAGCCTTCTTTATGTTTGTCTTAGAGAACAAAAAGAGAAGTGTGGAGAGGCATACATATTTGAATTCTTTGTTCTTGACCCTCTTTAAAATAATATGGACCAAAATGAGTATGAAGTAAAAAAAATAAAATAAAAACCACCTTGTTCCTCTGTAAGGAATTTATAATCTAGTTGAGAAACCTGTCAAGTACACCATGTCTTAGAGAATAGGGTGGTGACGTGCCTTAACCTTCCTTTCTCTGGATTCCTTCAGCACCTGGTAAATAGGCTATGCTACCTGTGTCTTCTACCCTCACCTATGATGATTAGGAGAGTCACCTGGGAAGTCTCTTCTGTGAAACTCTGGTGGCAGCACTGTGGGCCATGCTCCTCCATGACTGCAATGGTATAGCCCAAGTCACCTGACAGTGTTGTGGCATCAGGAGATATATCTGGTGTTTCTGTATTCAAGGTATCTTTTACAGCTTTTCACCTTTTGTTTTAGGTAGAAACAAGAGAAGATGAAGAACAAAATGTCAAGTTAACTGAAATTCTGGAGCTCTTGGTTGCAGCTGGGTATTTCAGGGCAAGAATTAAAGGCTTGTCACCTTTTGATAAGGTAAGAGGACATCTTTCTAACTATTAGTCCATTTTTTTGTCAGGATGGCATGGTTAACTATGGAAAGGAAGAAGAGATTGTATTTTTCCTTTCTCTATGTCTATGTTTCCATTTCTTCCTTATTCAGATTTATTATGGCAGTGTTTCTTATTAAAAGAAAATAATAATGTATCAGTAGACACACTTTGAATTCCTTTTCTATGCATGAAACTTTGGGAAATGCAAATAAGCTAATGAAACAGTTCTTCATTTCAAGGAACTTACAGTTTGGGTGGGAAGATAAAACTTATGTAAAATAAAATAATCTGAGTTAATAAGGAGCCATTCCAAATCAGTGTGTTCATAGACAATTGTCAGATTTCCTGTGGGTGGATGGTAAATGCTTAGTTTGGAGGAGGGAGAAGTCACTATGGGGTGAAGTTTAATTCAGCAGAATCTTGAACAATTATGCTCAAGGCATAGTAATAGGTGTTGAGGGCACAGAGGTAAGACAAACACCCTATATTCAAAGGCCTCGACTTCTATAGCATAGGGAAAAGAGACAAGTATACCAACATGCATAGAATAAGTGGCATAATGCAGTAAGTACCACTGCAGTGAACTGTATTCTAGTATAGAAATGAAGCATCCAGATCAGACAGGACAGGCCAGGAAAGCTTCCTGGTGGAAAAAAGTGTTGAGTGCTCCAGTGGGCCACAGTTCTGGCTTCACAGAACAGAATCACTGCATTGTTTCAGCATAGAGTTGTCTAGGCCTCACCCATTGAAATTCTGGTCATGTAGGTCTGGGCTGGGGCCTGGAATCTGTATGTTATTAGGCATCTCACATGGGTCTAAGCACAGCCAGAAGTAAGATTCATTATTTTTTTTTTTTATTTCAAAATGGATTTTTAGCCTTAGTCTCATTTGCATCTCAAAGAAATCCTGTGGGAAAAGTAGATCAAGAATTCACATCTCCTTTAGGTAGATGAAAAAAATTAGAGGTATGAAAATAAAGTAATGAGCCACAAAATGTCAGTTTTGCTACTCATGTGTCTGGTCTATTAAATAGATAATCTCTCTGGAATCTAGCACTACTCAAAACTGGTTTAAGACTTCTCTCACCTAAGAATTAATGTCTGTCTCCTTCAGTATAAAGTAAGTCTATGTTCATTTAGTAATAAAAGTCACTTTCTCAGTCACACTAGCCACATTTCAAGTGCTCAGTAACCACATGTGGCTAGCTAGCAGCTGCTGTATTGGACTGTGCAGGTTTAGAACGTTGCCATCATTGCAGAAAGTTTTATCCAGCAGTGCTATCTTAGATGAATTGTAGTTGATGAAGTCAGGACATACATACTCTCTCAAACAATACATAATTTTGTATGTTTATTGAGTCTGTAAAATATATTTATATTTTGACTACCTTTGACTTCTTCCCCTCTCCCCAAGCTAGAAAGAGAAAACACATATTTTCTTTTTCTTGCAGGTGGTAGGAGGAATGACTTGGTGCATTACCACTTGCAACTTTGATGTAGATGTTGATTTGCTCTTTCAAGAAAACTCTACAATAGGTCAAAAAATGTAAGTTGTTAGGGTTTACCATGGAAGAGCCAAAAAAAGGAGAAGAGAGTAACTTTTGAGTGCCTACTATGTGCCAGAAGTTGTGCTAGACACTGTACTTATTTTAATTTTCATTACAACGGGTAATATCGCAGTTATAGATTACAAAATGGACTGAAATAAACCAAGGTCACACAGGTAGCATATACTAGGTATACCGGTTAATAATGGCGGATTTTTTAATCCAAGAAAACACTATAATTTCAAGAGAAACATCAAAAGTGCTTTATTGAAAGTAACGTCCATCGCTAGCTACGCATTTCCCCCATCTTTCAGGTAATTTGTGGATACCATCCCAATAGAACTTTTCTTGTTTTGAAGCAAACGATTCAGAGACCCAATTTCCCACTTCTTTGTACATTTTGAAGTGCTGCTCAGAAAGTGCATGTGCCATCGATCAGAACAAGTGGTAATCTGAAGGAGCAAAGTCTGGTGAATATAGCGGGTGGGGTAATACTTCCCAGGCAAAAATCTTTTAACGTGTCTTTAACTGGTTTTGAAGTGTGTGATGGTGCGTTATCATGAAGCAAAATTACTTCGCCATGTCTTCTGGCACATTCTGGTCATTTCACAATCAAAGTGTGGTTCAAATTGATTATTTGTTGTCAGTAGCGATCAGTATTAATGGTTTCACCTGGTTTTAGAAGCTCATAATACACCACACCTTCCTGATCCCACCAAATGCAGAGCATTGTCTTCTTTCTGAAGCGATTTGGCTTTGCAGTCGATGTTGATGGTTGACCTGGATCAACCTATGATTTTGTGCGTTTGAAATTCTCAAAATAAATCCACTTTTCATTGCCAGTCACAATTCGATGCAAAAAAGACTTTCTTTTGTGCCGTTGAAGCAACATTTTACTGATGACTTTTTGGTTTTCCATTTGTCTTTCATTCGGTTGATGTGGCATTCATTTTCCTTCCTTTAAAATCTTTCCCATTGCTTGTAAACACTCAGAAATTGTTTGCTGAGCAACGTTTAATCTTTCTGCAAGTTGTTTTTGAGTTTGACATGCATCTTCATCCAATAATGCTTGTAATTGTTGGTCTTCAAACGTTTTCGGTTGACCTGGACGTTCTTTGTCTTTCACATTGAAATCATTATTTTTAAAGCATTTAAAACGATGTTCACAAGTATCTTGAGATGGAGCATGTTCACCATAAGCTTCTCGAAGTATATGATAACTTTTTCTTCAAAATAAAGTAATTAATTAAAACTTCCCACAAATGCTCTTTTTTTTAGCACGAAATTTTACATTTTTAAGTGTAAAAATATCTATGATGTTAGACACCTTCAGCAAATTTGACATGAAGTTTTGAAGCTGGCTGTCAATACAACAAAATAGCATACATTTCAAATCACATGTATATCAACATATGTGTAACTCCATCTATTGAAAAAAAATCCGCATTAACTGGTACACCTAGTAAGAGTCATTTCAGTGTTCAGGCTATTTCTAACTCTTTTTTAAAAACTTTTTTCCAGTTTTATTGAGATATAATTGACACATTACAT
The DNA here is from genome assembly GCF_963455305.1 of Plecotus auritus. Taxonomy (NCBI): domain Eukaryota; kingdom Metazoa; phylum Chordata; class Mammalia; order Chiroptera; family Vespertilionidae; genus Plecotus; species Plecotus auritus. The sequence goes on along the minus strand of NC_137776.1, from coordinate 88,372,964 downwards.
TGTGTTAGCTTAAGGTATACAACATAATGCGTTGAGTTTATATACACTGTAAAATAATTACCACGACAAGCTAACATCCATCATCTCACATAGATATAAATTTTTTCTCCTTATGGTAAGAACTTTTAAGATCTACTCTCTCAGCAACTTTCAGATATACAGTGTAGTGTTGATAAAATAGCATGCTATACATTACATCCCCAGAACTTATTTATCTTATAATGGAACTTTGTATCTTTTGACCACCTTTACCGATTTCATCCACCTCCACCTCTGCTAAGCACCAATCTGTTCTCTCTTTCTATGAGATCAATTAAGAAAGACCACATAGTATTTGCCTTTCTTTGACTTAATTTCACTTAGCACAGTGCCCTCAAGGCTATCCATGGTGTTGCAAATAGCAGGATTTCCGTTTTTTTTATGACTTAGTAACATTCCATTGTATGTATATACTACATTTTCTTTATCCATTCATCTATTGATGATTACTTAGGTTATTTCTATGTCTTGGCTATTGTAAATAATGCTGCAATGAATATGGGGGTTCACATAATTCTTCGAGATAGTGATTTTATTTCTAATATATACCCAGAAATTGAGTTGCTGGATCATATGATAGATCTAGTTTTAATTTTTTGAAGAACCTCCATATTGTTTTCCATAGTGGCTAGTCACACCAACAGTACACAAAATTTCCTTTTTCCCCACATCCTGCCAGTACTTGTTATGTCTTTTCTTTTTTTAATATATTTTTATTGATTTCAGAGAGGAAGGGAGAGAGAGAAATAGATAGAAACATCAATGATGTGAGAGAATCATTGATCAGCTGCCTTCTGCATGCCCCACACTGGTTATAGTTGGGGGTCCCAGCCACATTTTGACTGGCTATAGGGCAATCAGTAACCTTATGCAAACGCATAAATCTGTACCACTAGAGGGAGCTTTCCTCCCACTGAACCAAAAGATAAGGAAACCAAAAGATAAGAGGAAAGATGGCCCCCACATGTATAAATAGTTAAAACCTGCTTGGACAAGGAGACAGAGCCAGGGTTGGTAATCATTTTCATTTGCTAAGCTTGGAGTTTGGGGAGCAGGGCCAATTAAGTACCCATTTCGTCCCCTTAAGTTTCAAGGTATAGGAGTCTTATGGAGATAAAAATAAAATTTATCAGAGAGAGAGCCTTAGATGTTGCCAAATGGGCTTGTTAATATTTCCCTACTAAATTATTCAGTTTGAGCCCCAGGAACAGCTGGACCATGGGCTGCCCCACTGGGGCAGGGTACATATCTCATGGCAGAAGGAAGCACGACCCATAAGCTGCTCAGAAAGGAGGGGCTACAGGAATGGCTGGGCCATGTGACAATTTTCTTTCATATCTCAGACCTTTTGGATAAATCACACGTCCTGTATGATTCCATTCTGTGAGGTGAATATTCCTTACCTTCTGTGCATGTGTCAGTGGAGTATCAGTCTTAATATTTTTCTCTTAACATTGCACTTGACATTATTACAGATCAGTGGAGCTGGGATGTGGCTATTTCCCTCTGCAGTTTTAACCTTGATCACACCTTGTATAGCTACTTTCTGTGTATAAATGTTTTTGTAGTGTGTTCTCCAGGGACCATTCCCTGGGGAGCCATTTAGCTTTTGTCCCTAGATCACTTAGTTCCTACCAAGACTGAGGAGATGAAACATACTAATAGAACATAGGTAAGACAATAATTGCTCTCACCCAGGCCTGAGTTAGATTTTGGTCTTAAGAATGTCTGTCTCCTGGAAAGGATTATGAAACTGCAGGAAGATAAAGTTGTACAAGATTTATTTGAACCGGGAACACTTCTGGTAGACCCAAAACTTACTGAATTTGAAGCAACTGTTAAGACCTGGTGACCTCATTGTCCATTAGCAAATAGTCCTATACTTGTAGACATGGCCACAATATTTGCTATAACTGGCTAAGATTTTTTTAAGGTTCTTAAATGGGGATATAACCTAAACTATCCATGTAGGCTGAGCCAAAAGCCCCATTTCTCCATATGGTCTCTTCTGGCCCATGCCTTGTAACTGTTTCTCAAACTTCCTGATCTGTGTGCCATGGCTTTGGGGTTTAGCAGAACCACTAAATAACCTTTATTCACTCCTCTGATTCAGTTATGATAGACAAAGATTGTTGGAGATCAAATATCATCTGATTAGAGAAGGAGGCTTAAATCTGTGGTAAAATGGACTTGTACACAAGTCCCTCTATCACTCCTGCCAGAAAACTGTCCCAACCAGGCCCTGTTTGAATGGAAAAACCTCTCCAGCAGGTGGAGGTTTACCTCCTGACTGAGACAAGAATGCTTCTAGACCTTGGAGCCTGATTCCTCCCTTCATATACCCAGAGCCTCTTAGGAGGAAGACTGACAGTAAGGTGTTAGAGAGAGATCAGTGTCCCTCAGGAGAAGTCGGAAATTTCTCTCTGGAAAAAAAAAGAGTGAGGATGCATGCTTTTCGCAAATCTACCATGGATTTAGAGTATCAAAAAATTAAAGGCTACTTTTTATTTTAAAAATATTTTTGTACCAGAGTAGAGAACTCCAACTTTTTCTTTAGCTTGTGGCACCATGTTTCATCTTATTCTGGACACCTGGCACAAGTCTAGTAATTATTTCTTGCCTGACATTTACAACAATTTTTTAAATGTGTAGCCCAGTGGTTCCCAGACTTTTGGAAAAAGTAGGTCAGTAAAATGAAATGTAAAAGAATATAGGGTACTGATAACTTTTTATTTTACCATGTAAAGATGTTAAAAAATAATAACTACTATCTCAAACATCACCATGATTTCATAAAGAATCAAAATATTTTAATATAAAAAAGTAGGAAGCACACAGTCTTAGGATAAAGGATGAAGGCAGTTTTGTGACCTTACAAGCACACATCTAAATTGTGCTTATTTTTCCTAATTCTGCAGTCTGCCAGAAGAAACTTGGTCATGGTCTGGCATTGAGAAGCCTCAGATTTTTCTGGGATGCTGCCCAGACTTGAGAGATGTCTTAAAAGCCACTTAGTGTGTTCTCACTCTTTGCTTGTTGTTTTTTCCAAATAGAGCTCTATCAGAAAAAATTGTCTCTGTTCTGCCAAGAATGAAGTGTCCACACCAGCTGGAGCCTCACCAGATCCAGGGGATGGATTTTATTCACATATTTCCCGTTGTTCAGGTGAGAGTCTCCGTGTGGTTTCTTGTCCTCTGAACGTTGAATTCCTGTAATGGGTCTAGCTCCTAGGCTGCCTGGCCTAGATCCTGGATCTAATGGGTGTGGTGTGGATTTGGTGGCAGCAGAACATGATGATGTTTCCTGATTTCATCCTCAGAAGGTCGCTGGTACTCCTCCTTCCCTAGTTTCTCACTGTCACCTGATCTCTGAATGTCCCCATTAGTTGCTTTTCATTGTCCTTTTGGTAAAGATAAGACTCCACAGCCCCCATGCTCTGGTTATTTCCGACCTACCCAGCCTCATTGCTTGCTTTCCTTTGTTCTTTCTTTTTTAGTTCCTCTGACTTTCAGATTTTCTCATAGTTATTATGCTTCCTCCTGTCATGGGCCTTTCCCCCCAAGTTGGAAAGCTCTTCCCTTTTCTTCTTTTCTATTTAATTCATATTTATTCAGACCTCAGTTCCACCAAGCCTCCTTAAGAAAGCTACCCCTGACCCAATAGTCTACAACATTTTCCTGCCATATCCATTCATAAGGCCACATTCCCTTTCTTCAGAGGAATAACCCTTTCTGTAGTTTGTACCGTGTATATTCAAGTGTGTGATTATTTATCTGTCTCTCCATCCAACTGTAAACTTCATGAGGGCAGGCACCATGGCTGTCTTGCTCACTGTTGTGCTTCCAGCACCTCATGGACTGTCTGGCACTTTGTAGGCATTCAGTCTTACTTGATGACTAAATGTCTGTCGGGAGGCTTATGACCACCTCAGTTTTTCCCCAGGACTCTGTGATTAAGTGGTTCGTGCTGTATAGCTCCCTGTATTCTCTGCAGTTCTTATGTGCCTCCCCTCCAGGCACTTGGAAAGAGGAGGAGCAAAGGGACTCACCTTTGTTGCCTGTGCTGTGAACAGTGCTTTGCAACTGATCCTAATAGAGTCTTTGAAGCTTCTGTTATAATCTCAGTCTAACATTTGAGGAAAGTGAAACTCAGAAAGGGTAATTGATTTGCCTACAGGCAGAGTAGCAAAGCAAAGGTTCCAGTCTAAAGGCTCTGTCTCCCAGCCTTGTACTTTCCCACTCCTCCATTCGTGCAGCCAGCAAGGAGAAGGCCATGCAGCTTTGGCTAGAAACATCATCTAAGTCTGTGTCAAGGTTATATAGTGTAGGTGCATGGACTCTGGAGATTTCCTGGGTTCAAATCTTGGCTCTGATGTCAAGTAGAAATAATAATATACCTACCTGATAGGATGAGAATTATGTTACTTTGTGTAAAGCACTTGGCTGAAGGGCTGGCCCATTTAGTAAGTGCTTTAAATAAGTATTATAAAGTTGTTTCTGTTGTTATTACTGTTACTGGGAATCTTCCCTGCATTAGACTTCAAATCACATACCATGAAATTTATAAATTTGAGCCTAAGACTTTTACTCAAAATTTGATTTGTATCTTTGGTAGACTTGTCTCTCTGATTCAATGAAAAGATACCTAATTCTTTTTGTGAAAACAAAGTAAGGACCCTGTGTTGATTATTACTAAAACACTATTACACTGTGAAGTTGTTACTTTTCCCACCCCCAGAAGCCTGGATCTCTAGTGATTAGACCTGCTCAACCCTCTGCTGGAACTTTGAGGGCAAAAAATCTAGTCCATATGTGAGAAGGGATGAAAGGGAAGTGCTCTTCTCTAGTTTGGGCATTTGAGTGTCTGAATGAACAGTTCCGTTTTGTGAGTAGAATGCTGGAGAGCTTTCTGTCTTTTTTTTTTTTTTTTTTTTAATAAATCTTTATTCAGATTATTACAATTATTTCTCCTTTTTCCCCCCATAGCTCCCCTCCACCCCTTTCCCACCCCACCTTCTGCCCTTACCTCCCCGCCACTGTCCTCATCCAAAGGTGTATGATTTTTGTCCATTCTCTTCATGAACCCCCCATACCCCTTTCCCCCTGAGAATTATCAGTCCACTCCCTTTCTATGCCCCTGATTCTATTATATTCACCAGATTATTCTGCTCCTCAGGTTTTTAATTCACTTGATTTTTAGGTTCACTTGTTGATAGATATGTATTTGTTGTTCATAATTTTTCTCTTTACTTTTTTCTTCTTCCTCTTCTTTAAGAATACCTTTCAGCATTTCATATAATACTGGTTTGGTGGTGATGAACTCCTTCAGCTTTTTCTTATCTGTGAAGCTCTTTGTCTGCCCCTCAATTCTGAATGATAGCTTTTCTGGGTAGAGTAATCTTGGTTGTAGGTTCTTGCTATTCATCACATTGAAAATTTCTTGCCACTCCCGTCTGGCCTGCATAGTTTCTGTTGAGAAGTCAGCTGACAGTCGTATGGGTGCTCCCTTGTAGGTAATTAACTGTTTTTCTCTTGCTGCTTTTAATATTCTCTCTTTGTCTTTTGCTCTTGGCATTTTAATTATGATGTGTCTTGGTGTGGTCCTCTTTGGATTCCTTTTGTTTGGGGTTCTGTGGGCTTCCTGGACTTGTAAGTCTATTTCTTTCACCAGGTGGGGGAAGTTTTCGGTCATTATTTCTTCAAATAGGTTTTCAGTATCTTGCTCTCTCTCTTCTTCTGGAACCCCCATAATTCTGATGTTGGTACGCTTGACGTTGTCCCAGAGTCTTCTTACATTATCTTCAACTTTTTGGATTTTTTTTTTTGCTTTTTGCTTTTTCGGTTGAGTGTTTTTTGCTTCTTTGTATTTCACTTCTTTGACTTGATTCTTGTGTTCCTCTATTCTGTTTCTGGGTCTCTGTATAATATTTTTTATTTCAGTCAGTGTATGTTTAATTTCTAGTTGGTCCTTTTTCATATCTTCGAGGGTCTCGTTATATTTATCGGCCTTTTCTAGGATATTCTTAGAAAGTCTTATAACGGTGGTTTTGAATTCTATATCCAGTCGTTTGTTTTCCTCCATTTCTTTCGTTTGTGATCTGATTCTTTGACCCCGCATTTTCACTGATTCCCTGAGTTGGTAAGGTAGATATTTGTGCTAGGTTTCCAATATGGCCCAGTGGGTCTGCTTCCCCAGTTAACCTGAGGTGGACACTCTTGGTGCACCCCTTTGTGGACTGTGTGTACAGCCTTGTTGTAATTAAGTCTTTATTGTTGTTGGTATCACTGGGAAGAATTGACCTCTGGGTCAGTTGGCTGTAAGGATCAGCTGTGTCTATGCTGGGAGAAGCCCGGTGCTGGAGACAGCCCTATAGGATTAGACTTGCCAAACTGCAATAGCCTCTGTGCTCAGCTTGGATGGGGTGGAGCCTCAGTCTTGGCTTCCTGTCAGCCCCGCCCCTGCGCACACGTGCGCTTTCAGTCCTCCGCCTTCCCCAGCTCGAGTCTCTGCCTGAGAGTCCAGACTCCCCCCACAAGAGCGTGGGTCCCCAGGGGCTCGCCTGGAACCGGGGTTCACTGCAGTCAGAACTGGGGCACAGTGCCGTCAGGAGCCTCTGACTCTCCTCCACCAGGGAAAGCCCGCGGCAACCTCCGCAGCCCTTGTGCGCACCGGCGCGGGCGCGCGTGCGCACTTTCAGTCCTCCGCCTTCCCCGGCTCCCGAGTCTCCGCCCGAGAGTCCAGACTCCCCCCACAAGAGCGTGGGTCCCCAGGGGCTCGCCTGGTACCGGGGTTCACTGCAGTCAGAACTGGGGCTCAGTGCAGTCAGGATCCTCTGACTCCCTTCCACTAGGGAAAGCCTATGGCAACCTCCACAGCCTTTGTGCGCACTGGCCCGCGTGCGCCTTCAGACTTCTGCCTTTCCCAGCTCGAGACTCCGCCCGAGAGTCCAGACTCCCCCCGTAAGAGCGTGGGTCCCCAGGGGTTCGCCCGGAACTGGGGTTCAGTGCAGTCAGAACTGGGATTCAGTGCGGTCGGAGGCTTCCTTCCCCCTTCCGCCAGAGGAAGTCAGCCAGGCTCTCAGCCGCCCTTCCTCTCTGCGCGCACAAAGCCCCTTTGCCGTACCTCCAATTCTCTGTGAGCTTTTCTCCTTCCTTCTAGTTGTAGAATTTTCACTCAGCCAGCTTTCCTGTGGTTCTGGATGGTGTCCGTTCTGTCTTTTAGTTGTAGTTTTGAAATTGTTGTGCTAGGCAGCAGTTTAGGTGTTTACCTATGCCGCCATCTTGGTTTCTCCGAGAACTTTCTGTCTTGATATGAGAGCATAGGCTAGTGATTACTAAATTTCTTCATTTCATGAACCTGTAAAATTTAAAAGCAAAAATGGAGGTTGACTGACAGTTGCATGTGTATTTTTCCAGGTAAGTATCCTTTTTTCTTTTTTTTAATCCTCACCTGAGGATATTTTTTTTCACTGATTTCTAGCGAGAGGGAAAGGCAGAGAGAAACATCGATGTGAGAGGAACACGTGATTGGTTATCTCCTGCACAGGCCCGACCAGGGCCTGGGGCCAGGCCGGTGTGGAGCCTGCAACTGAAGTACATGCCCTTAACTGGAATCGAACCTGGGACCCTTCAGTCCGCAGACCAACACTCTATCCACTGAGCCAAACCAACTAGGGTAGGCAAGGATGCTTTTTAAACTAATAACCGCCTTACTTTGATTATCATTTCCTAAAAGAAATATCATTTAGCCCCAATCTCAGACTAAGGACAAGTCTTCAAATTTAATACCTTTAGCAGTAGGAAAAACTCACCACATGCCTATACTTTTTTCCTGTTTTGCTGGTGACCAATGAAAGAACAGTCATAGACCATTGATTGGGAACCATTGAATTCATTGTCTGTGATTGTAGAGGCTCACTACCCACATTCACGTAGCGAAGCTATAGTAGTAATGCATTCTGAATGCTAGCCAAGAGGAAAACCATCTAACTTCCAGCCACTGTTAGTTCTAGGTCACATCTTTTATCCCATAAGGACATGTGAATCCTGTGAGGGTAGGTATTTTTTTCAAATGGTTGGGCTGTGGCAGAGCTTGGTCGTCTAAGGTTCCCTCCATAACCCTTCATACTGGGAACTCCAAAACAGAGCATTCAATTCTCTCAGGAAATCCTACGACTCAACAGGCTTTACTTTCCTTATCTGATCACATTCTCCAGGATCCAGCCACATAATAACTCCAGTATAGATCTGATCAATAGAGGCAAATCTGAATAAGAAACAAGTATGAAAGGCCGGAAACTGGCTCTCCCCATCTGAAGGAAAGCAGAGCAAAATTGAGTTGAGGAAGAGTCAGCCTCCTTAGTTATCCTGGGCCATGGTGTTGCATGAGATTCGGGTAAGAGGCTAGAGTAATTCTGAATGCTGTCTGACCTTCTGCCCTCCTTCTGGATTTTAGTCAGTACCTGAGGTCATTGTTTGGAGTAGTGGAAATAAATGGAAGATTTTAACAAAAGAATATTCCTCATATAGTTACTTGCAGCTACCCCTATCCTGGGCAACTTCCTAAACATTTACTTCCTAAATGTGACCTTTACTTGAGCTGCCCCCCTCAGTGAGCAAGCATTCTTTCTAGCCCTGTGGGAACAGCATGTTATATGCCATGTCTCTGCTTTCTTAGGTAGCTAAATTTTGCCAAGTTTGGCTGCGCTCTTGGGGAAACTCAACTATTATCCAAAAACTGATTTTGAGATGTAATAGCTTTCTCTGGAGAGAGAATGACAACACTGACAGATGGGATCCCCTTCCATAATATTCTTCAGTAATAAAGAGAATGAATGAAGAGCCAGAGCAGGAGAAGCGAAGGCCCTTTTTTGCTCTTTGACTTCTTACCTAAGAGCACCTGGATCTTCTGAAGATTATGGGGTGTGGGTGTGTGCATGTGTGTGTGTTAATTAACTGGAGTTTTAAGTAGGGAAAAATGAAGAGCAGCTACTTCTGCATATCAGCTCATTAGAATTGGGAAACATCCTATCTAATAAAAGAGTAATATGCAAATTAACCATCACTCTGCTATACCCACAAGCCACACCCACAAGCCAGTCAGGATCAAGTATGCAAATTAACCCAACCAAGATGGCTGCGGCCACGGAGCGAGCAGGAGGCTTGGGTTTTTCTGGCAATGGAGGAAGCCAAGCTTTCCGCATACCCTGGCGGGCCCAGCCTCCACTCAAGGCTACAAAGTTTCAATTATAGAATATAAATAAATCCCAACAAAAATGGCAAATGGCGGCAGCCACGGAGCTGGAGAGAGCAGGAGGCTTGGGTTGCCCCCGGTGATGGAAGAAGCCAAGCTCCCGCAGACCTGGCCTGCCTTGGCCTCTGCTACAAAGTTTCAATTATAGAAGATAAATAAATCCCAACAAAAATGGCTGCGGCCAAGGAGCAAGCAGGAGGCTTGGCTCCGCTCCAGGCTACAAAGTTTCAATTATAGAAGATAAATAAATCCCAGATACCAGGGCTTCCACTTTGGTCGCCAGGGGGCGTGGCCAGCCTGCAAACTACCACAGGCCCCTCGCCCAGGCCTCCCCACACCCCAACGGAACCCCCACCTTGATCCAGGACACCCTTCAGAGCAAACCAGCTGGCCCCCACCCCCACCTGTGCACCAGGCCTCTATCCTATCTAATAAAAGAGTAATACTCAAATTGACCATCACTCCAACACACAAGATGGCTGCCCCCATGTGGACACAAGATGGCCACCACAAGATGGCCAGCAGGGGACAGCAGTTGGGAGGGACCAGGCCTGTAAGGGAGGGCAGTTGGGGGCGATCAAGCCTGCAGAGGAGGGAAGTTGGGGGTGACCAGGCCTACAGGGAAGGGCAGTTGGGGGAGACCCAGGCCTGCAGGGGACAGTAGTTGGGGGGAAGCAGGCCTGCAGGGGAGTGCAGTTAGGGGTGACCAGGCCTGCAGGGGAGGGCATTTAGGGGTGACCAGGCTGGCAGGGGAGGGCAGTTAGGGGCAAACAGGCTGGCAGGGGAGCAGTTAGGCATCAATCAGGCTGTCAGGGAAGTGGTTAGGGCATGATCAGGATGGCAGGCAGAAGCGGTTAGGGGCAATCAGGAAGGCAGGCAGGTGAGCAGTTGGGAGCCAGCAGTCCTGGATTGTGAGAGGGATGTCTGACTGCCAGGACCAGGCCTAAACGGGCAGTCAGAAATCCATCGAGGGGTCCCAGATTGGAGAGGGTGCAGCCTGGGCTGAGGGACATACACCCCCCGTGCACGAATTTTGTGCACCGGGCCTCTAGTCCTATAAAATAAAGAGATAATATGCAAATTGACCATCACTCCAACACACAAAATGGCCACCCCCATGTGGACACAAGATGGCCAGCAGGGGAGGGCAGTTGGGAGGGACCAGGCCTGCAAGGGAGGGCAGTTGGAGGCAGTCAGGCCTGCAGGGGAGGGCAGTTGGGGGGGGGTGACCAGGCCTGCAGTGGAGGGCAGTTGGGGGGCCAGGCCTGCAGGGGAGGGCAATTGGAGGGGACCAGGCCTGCAGGGGAGGGCAGTTGGGGAGGACCAGGCCTGCAGGGGAGGGCAGTTGGGGGTGACTGGGCCAGCAGAGGAGGGCAGTTGGGGGCGACCGGGCCTGCAGGGGAGGGCATTTAGGGGCGACCAGGTTGGCAGGGGAGGGCAGTTAGGGTTGACCAGGCCTGCAGGGGAGGGCAGTTGGGGGCAACCAGGCTGGCAAGGGAGGGCAGTTAGGGGCAATCGAGCTGGCAGGGGAGCAGTTAGGCGTCGATTAGGCTGGCAGGGGAGTGGTTACGGGGTGATCAGGCTGGCAGGCAGAAGCAGTTAGGGGCAATCAGGCAAGCAGTCCGGCAGGTGAGTGGTTGGGAGCCAGCAGTCCTGGATTGTGAGAGGGATGTCCGACTGCCCGTTTAGGCCCAGTCCCGGGCCTAAATGGACAGTCGGACATCACTCGAGGGGTCCCAGATTGGAGAGGTTGCAGGCTGGGCTGAGGGACACCCTCCCACCCACCCCCACGACCACCCCCGCTCCATGCATGAATTTTGTGCACTGGGCCTCTAGTTTATAATAAAATCCATATGTCCAGTCTTCCGATGTGGAAGACTCTCCCAGTTGTGACTCACAGCATTGTGGCTTGCTAGCTATGGATCAGTGGGCAAATTACATGGCCTCAGAACTTCAGGTTTTGTAAAACGCAGCCAGTACCAACTGCTTTATCATGTGTGGATTAAGAGAAAATGTGAGTACCAAACTAACCCAAAGCCTAGGGCTATTACTCAGTAAACCCTCTTCTCAAATCTGAATATTTGGGGGATTTTTTTTATCTGTCGAGGAGTTACACTAGGTGTTCTCTGTGGTTCTTCCCTATTCTCTGGTCTGTGGTGCAAGCAACCCAGGAGAAAGTTACATTAAGATCTGCTAGAACCAGTTGGCTGTAGGAAATAGCTCTATTGTGTTGTGCTTCAGGTACTTACAGAGCACTCTAGTACTTGTGATTTCATGTGTTCCCACAGCTTCACCTCTGCTTTATGCAGAGAGGGAAACTGAGGATCTGAGGTGAGGCTTTAAAGCTCTTGCACAGCTACTCTGCTCTAGGTCCCACTGGGTCTTAGTATCCAGACGCCCAGTTGGTGGCTTTGTTTCCATTTATTTCCATCATCACTCATTTGGGTTTTTTAGGACAGTACACGTTGATAGTTTCTCATCACCTGGTCCATTAAAATATGGTGATTTGGATTACCGAGTTGTGCCATCTCTGAGTTGACCTTCACCATGGTGGTATTTCATCCTTACTCACATTTCTAACTTTCTTCCCCCAGTGGCTGGTGAAGCGAGCTATAGAAACAAAAGAAGAGATGGGTGACTACATACGCTCCTACTCTATATCCCAGTTCCAGAAAAGCTACAGTCTCCCTGAGGTTAGTTTTTTACTTTTCTTGTCTGCTAAGACCATGAGTGCATACTTAGAGCTTCCCTGGGAAGAAGCTCAGTAAGCTCAGGCTGCCCTGCCTGCCCTGCCTGCCCTGCCTGCCCATCCCCTGTGTGGCATCTCTGCCTCTATTGGGTCCGCATTGAAATGGGGCCTTCTGATTCATTTGAGCTGTCTCTTTTTGGGGCGCTGAGTATAAAGCCCTATAATTTTGTCCTTTTGTTTACATTTTGGTACTTGATCCAGAACTTTTCTTAAATTACAAGAACACAAGTATATTTTTGTATAGTTGAGAGACCACCTGCCTAGGACATTTATATATTAACAGTTTAATAATAATCTCAACAACAACAATAGCTGATAGCCATCATATCCTTACTATATTCTAGTCTAAGCATATCACATACCTTCTACTCCTTAATCCTCTCAACTGCTCCCTGAGATGGGCGATGATGTCCCATTTTACAGATGGAGAAACTGAGGCTTAGAGATTAGGTAATTTGCATAAGGATTTGAAATGAGAACGCTTGTCTGCACCTACAGTTCCCCTTTTTCTTACCGGTTATAGGAATCCGTTTTAAGACCTGCAGAGGCTCTAACTTTTTCCTATACACAATATATTTCAATTTGTTAGAAAGTTGAGACTTCTTCAGGTGAAGTTACGATGTGAAGTCAGTTTATAAGACAGATTTCTGAGCAGTCCAGTTGAGTTTCAGTCTTCACACAAGACTTGTTTAATCCCTGTTTTTTGTTGTACAGGATGATGACTTCATAAAGAGGAAAGAAAAGGCCATCAAGACCGTTGTTGACCTCTCAGTAAGTTCCACTGCCCTGATCCATCTGTAAAAGAAGCATTTAGGCTCACAGCCACCAAATAGGGCTTTGATTTAAATCACAAAGCCCTGCTGCCTAAGGTTTCTGTCTGCTGGGGTTGCCCAGGAGCTGATTAACCTCTGGTGGGTGTGAGGGAAGCCCTGCCTGTCTATGTGCTCCATATTTGGATACCACCATTCATGGGTAGACCTTGCCACAACCACTACCCTCTGTTTTTCTTAGCTCCCATTTTAATGGAGAAATTTTCGAAACCCGAAGCCCTTCCTCATTTGTGCCAGTAGCAGATGTAAACTTTGCATAACTCAAAAAAAAGCAGATGATGAACTGGAGATGGTAAACTGAGATTATCACCCCTTTGGTGGCTTTGGAGAGGCACAATAGCTTATGAGCTTTGCATAGGAAACTCTGGAATGTCCTTTGTCACCATACAGTGTTTCTTGACATGGAGGACTGCATACATGTGTCCGTGCAGGGGGCAGAGGAGAGCTGTGGGCCTTTTCAAAACACTCTGGGCCAGAGTCCAGCAGAATCTTGTCAGCCCACCCCCAACCTCACCTCCAGCTTTCCTACCTGAGCTGATGGGAATGAAGCCTCAATGCCTGGGTGTAAATTCTCTTCTGAAAATAATGTATAGTGTTATTTTGCACATTTTTCACTTTAAAAATAAGTATGGGGAAAAAATAAATAAGTGTGTGGTCTCCCAAGAATAATCATTTGATGATGAAAGATATGAAGTACTTGTTTAAAATGAACAAAAAAAGTCTTTCTCACTTTATAGTTGTAATTTGTATCTTTAATCAATTCCATTTTGGAAATGGAGGGAATGAAAAACCTTTAATGTAGTTATACTCTGAAGCCAGACACTGTTTTCAAAATTGGTAGCAGTATTAAGTAATAATAAGAAAAAGAGCACTTGATATGACATAGAGTAAATTTTTCCTGGTTATGAAATAAGTGTTCAATTTAGAAATTCTTTAAAGTTTGTTTTTTTTAAAGTTGATAGATGCAGGGGAAGAAAATCAACCTTGATTTCACAGCACAGAAGCAGCCACTTTTGATGGTCAGATTTCTTTCATGTTTTTAATATGCATTTTTATACTGAATTAGAATTATACTTTAAATGTAATTTTGTAGGGTTTTTCTTTTCACTTATCAACACAGTCTTTAAGCTATTAAAAATTTTTCCTAACAGCATTTGTCATGACAAATAATAACCAGTTGGTTGGATATGCTGTGTTGCTTTCCCTAATTTTAAATGATGCTTCATTTTATTAATAATAATATCCATTTGTATGTAAAAATATGTATATTAGCCCTTACTGTGTGTCATGTATTGTTAAATAATTAATTAATCCTCACAACCACTCTGCTTATACTTATTTTACAGATGGGAAGCCACAGAGGTTAAAGTAACTTGCCCCAAATCAGACAGGTAGTAAATTATGGAGTCAGGACTAAGCCCCATCTGCCTGACTCCATGTCTTCATTTAGTAAGATTAATTGAGGATTCACTATGAACCAACCACACTGTACTCTAGGAGCTGAGGTGAAAGTGACATTACAGTTGTCAGGGATCCACAGATCAGGGGCTCATCAAGTAAAAAGATAGGAGCATGAGGTGGCCATAGCACACGCTAGTATTAAATGCCTGGCACATACCTAGCATTCAATAAATGATAGCCATTACTGTTGCTACTCCTATTAATGGCAAAAGAGAAGTTGATTTTGCATGCCTTTGTAAGAGCACAACTGTGTAAAGCATGGGTGTGTTTTTTTTTTAATTAATCTCACTTTATATTATTGATGGGATTATGTTACCAAGTCAGTATCTTTTTTGTTTGTTTGTTAATCCTCACCCAAGAATATTTTCCCATTGATTTTTAGAGAGAGTGGAAGGGAGGGTTAGAGACAGAGAGAAACATTGATGTGAGAGAGACAGACACATCGATTGGTTGCCTCCCACATGTGCCCCGACCAGGGCCAGGGTTGGCACCTGCAACCAAGGTTCGTGCTCTTGACCGGAATCGAACCCGGGACCCTCAGTTCTTGAGCCAGCACTCTATCCACTGAGCCAAACAAGCTAGGGCCCAAGTCAATATCTTTACAGGATTAAAATAACATAAAGATTGAGAGACTGGGAGTCTCCTTCAAGACCTAGTAATCCAGTCCTCATTTTATAGATGAGGAAACAGACCCACTGAGGGAACTGCCAAGGTCATGCAGCTAGTTAGTGTGAGACAGGACTAGACATCAGTGTTCCTGACTCCTGTTGCTTTAAAGGGTGACTTGGCAATAGTTTTTGGTTGGCCTGGAACCTCTGCTTTTAGGTCAGTTTTACTATTATTATTAGGTCCAAGTCATTGTAATGATTCATGTGCAGTCTCAGATTTTATATGGAATCCATGAGAGGGCTCAGCTGAAATGGCAGATATGTGACTAGAATGCCCATCAGAACCAAATTATTATATTGGGAAAACCTTGGGGCCAGCAGAGTACCTAGAACCAGGCACAATATTCTCCTAGCAATCCTGAACATTATTTAATCTCTGCTTCAGAAGTAAAGTGGAGGTACTAGCATCTGCCTTGCCTCTATCTCAGGGTAATTATAATTTGCAAAATGTTTATGAGATGCTTTAAAGTAAAAGGAATAATTAAACAGAAGCTAACATTTTCATTGTTTGGAAGAATAAAAGGTCCTAGTAGCTGTTGGTTCAGTATATTGTTTTGGAGTCAATCTTTTTTTTTTTCCAAAGGAATTCAATTTCCTGTCTTGGGTCATTGACTCTATCAATGGTAACTAAGGAAGATAGCAGTTAAGTCCAATTATATAGTACTGCTATAATAGTAGAGCTATAATAGGGCTCAGTGGAAATTTAAAGCATACGCAGTAACTGACGTCATATTGGTTCATTATATTTTTCATTTCCCCATAAATCTGTTTTATGTTATTTATAGCGTCCTGTTCGTGTAGACACCAGTAGCAAACTAGGAAATATTTGTGGTCGCAAGCTATAAGAACAACCCTCTAGCATCATCTCAGACCCTATTCCATTCCTTTTCCACAAAACTGTTGAAATTATATAGTATATGTTACAGAAAGAATTTTTTTCTGTTTGAAATATTTCATAATAAAAAAATAATATCAAGGAGGAAACAATTCTAATTAGAATAAAAATGTCACTATCTGGAGAAACCTGATAGTACTGCTTGTCCTGATGATGTCCAGGTAGAAATTAGATGTGGTGAACTCTCACAGTGGAGAAGCAAGATCCAGGGACACACAACTAGAATACCTTGCTTGTATAAACAACTACCTACCTGGACCCAGAGGCCTGAGCTAATATTGCTAAGGTATTATTTGACTGCCAGCTTGTCAGTCAAGAACATTCATTTAGGGTAGAATGACAACCCAGGTCATCTGGGGGTGAAGACCCACATTAATGGAGTACATACTACTACATGCCATATACTTGTTTAGAAGGTAGGGGTGTGTGTGTGTGTGTGTACAAATAGATCCCTACCTTTCACTATGCCTACTCCCACTCAAAATATGAATAGATGAAAAGGCTAAATATAACCTACAAAAATAACAGACAACTTTTTTTCACAAGCCCTGGATAGTAAGTAAGATATAAAGTGATTGATGATTTTGATTACATAAAAGATTAAAATGTCTTAGGACAAAAAACACCAAGTTATAACAAAGTTGACAAGCAATAGATTGGGTGGAAATATTTGCTACCTATATAAAAGTTGAAGGAGCAGACTCCTTGAAGGCAGCTCCCCTGAGTGCCTGCTGTTATGATGGGGACAATACCTATTCCCTGACTGGATGTTCACATTCAGCATCCAGTTCAGTGTGAGAGACTTCTCACACTCGGTAATTCCTTTGTCTTATACACTTCTTAGGATGTTTACAAGCCCCGTCGAAAATACAAACGGCAACAAGGGGCAGAGGAGCTGCTCGATGAAGAATCTCGAATCCATGCTACACTTTTGGAATATGGCAGGTATGAATGGGACCCAGTCTAAAGTGCCTATTTTATAAAACCATTGAAAAGAAAAGCTATTTTGAATTTCTTCATTGGAATTAGCTTGGTTGGCTTTTACCTGATTGAATTTACTATTTTGGGCCTAAGTTTTCCAGCATCTGGAACTTTTATCTCTGGTATTGAATTACCCAAGTTTCTGGGGGTTGCTTCCCTGATATTGGTAGAGGCCTAATCTTTGAAACTCCTCTCTAGGAGTGTGTGTAACTGTGGGCCCTAACTCTGCTCTCCTTGGGGGTTGGGAGTTTGGGGCATTTGTGGAGGCTGAGGGTGGTCTGCCCTTCAGATCTCTGCCATTTGATAAAATCTTCAGGTAAACTAAAGAGTTTTGAACAGTTTTACTTTAAGTGTTAGAATAATAATTTTGGTTTTCTTTGAAGAATTGTCCTGATTAGGAAAATAAAGAATTTAGAAGTAGTTTTGTCACTTTTTAAAAACATTCTAGTTATTTAAAAAAAGCACTATTATTATTTTATGTCTTCAGTTTTTACTAATACACATGTACATAAGGAAGTACTTCTCCACATTGAATATTTTGGTTGACACTGGATATTAACCTTCATTTATGTCCTGCATTTTCTACTTAGGGTAACAGATTCCTTGATGTGAGTATGTCTCCTTGGTTTCTTTCCTTTATGCTGGGAGTGTTTGCTGTGTGCTGCTCTGTTGAGTAACCCAACCCTCACTGGGTAGCTGGAACTAACAGCACTGCCACTAGCATCTCCCTGAGTGAGCATCTGATAGCTTCCTCTTCTAGGTCCTGGAGAGAACCAGAAGGATACTAGGCTTAATTGGCTTAAGTATTCCATCTTTCAAATGGAATTGCTATGCTTTTGTTTTTTTGAGGGGATTGTGTGGGGTCAGGTCCTTCCTTCCTGAGAATGAAGCTAGTCTGTTTCATTCAAAGGAAGCTGTTAGTTCTGGCCCTAAGCCAGTGTGATGGCTGCCTGCACAGCTCACCAGTTGCTGCTGTGAATTGAACTCTTCTGAGTGAGCATCATCAGACCAGCTACATAATTTGCATGGCCCAGTATAAAATGAAAATGCAGGGCCCCTTGTTAAGAATTATTAATAACTAGAGGCCTGGTGCACGGATTCGTGCACTGGTGGGGTCCCTCACCTGGCCTGCAGGGATCAGTGGACCTCCGCGCTGTCGCAGCCCAGCCTTACCTGCCAGTTGGTCTGGCTCCAGCCTGCTGTCTGCATCGATCCCGCACAGCACGAAGTAGTGTGAGAAGCGGCAGGCGGCTGGGGAGGAGCCCAAGCCCTGGCTGGGCACTGTGCTGCTCCCACTCATCCTGGCCCCACTGTGCCTGCTGCTGCCACTGCTTGGGTGCACAGGGGGAGTGTCAGCAGAAGAGGCTCACAACATCACAGCTGCACTTTCCAGCCGCCAGCCATGAGCCCAGCGTCTGGCGCCCACCTGTCAGCTGAGCACTGCTCCTGCTGTGGGAGCGCACTGACCACCAGGGGGCAGCTCCTGCTTTGAGCGTCTGCCCCCTGGTGGTCAGTGCGTGTCATAGCTACCAGCTGGTTGTTCGGTCATCTGGTCGTCTGGTCACTTAGGCTTTTATATATATAGAAGATGATTAATATTAAGAATTTTGAGATAGCAAAAATACAAATGTGGGGCACTTCTGAGTGTTGTGCCCTTTGCGATTGGGCAGGTTGCATGCCCTAGGCACTATGATTGGTCTTTCCAGCCACGCCCCAGCTGCAGGTGGGCAGGTGAGGCTGCGCTGCTCAGGGAAAAAGCCAGAGCTGGAGAGGCACCTGCTTGTAGCAGCATGTTCAGAGCCAAGGAGTACTTAGGGGAATGTTGTGGCTTTTGTTAGTTTGTATTGTTCTTACTTCCAGTTTGCCCATTATCATGGAAACACCCAACGTTCTTGGGGCTGAAAAGGAGTCAGAGATTTAGTGAATTGTCCACCTCATGGAGACCATGCTGACAACTTTTAATATTCTATTTTGTTTTGAAAATCTCGGTTTCACATTGGATCTTTTGCATATATCATAGATGATAGTTGTTATCCTGGGTAAATTTAGGACATTCCTGCTCATCCTCAGAAGTGTTTGGGCCAATGTGAGGCAGAGTCTAGCTTTTCTTTCTTTAGGGAAGGGAGCAAGGTTTTGTTTGTGACTCCTCACAAATTTGGAGTGTAAGAAAGAGCAAAGTGTCTCAATACCAATCTTAGTTCCTGTTGGTGGGGTCATGCCTTCTAAGCATAGGTAGGTAGGATGGAGGGTTTGTTGGTTTTGTTTTTTAGGAGAGGGATTATTTTGCTTTCTTTATAGACTCAACAGTCTTCCTTCCCTTTCCCATTCAAGCAGGCTGGCCCTTTGCTGGTTCTGGGATTCATGCTCCATCCTGCCTCACCCCTCACTGTTGTGCACCCCTAATTGCTCATCCCCACCTAGAAATACAAATTCCTCATCTTTCATTAGTATTCTTGTCATTCATCAGCCTAGGCCCACAGTGCACCTGGCTTTGAGGTCAGCATTCCAGCTTCTTCCTCCCCCTTTTTGACTTTCATTGCTCAAATAAGGCTGGACTTTGAGCCTGGTCAGTCATACTGAAGGCTTTAAGGATTGTGTGTATTAAAAAGATGTTTGGCTGTATTTGTTTAAATGTTATGGTGTTGGAAAAACAAGACTCGTTTTTATTTTAGACGTAAACGGAATTGCCGCTGTATATTTTTATTTTATTATGGTCCCAATCAACTTTTAGACGCTAGCTTAAATACTTAACCATAATACAAAAACTGCCACTGTGGGGAAATGCATTTTATATGCAGTATATTTGACTTGCAAGTGGAAATTTGAAGCCCAATCACTAGGATGCTGGAGTTAGCCTCTTCCACACTATTTGAGGCTTAATTTTGAGTTGCCTTGAAGTCATTTTGTACTTAGTGCATCCCATATGATAGTGAGGCCTATGTATGCTCATAGAAGGTATATAGTAAATGCTTGTTGAATGAACAAAGAACAGAGTTCATAGTCCTTAGTATTTAAGGCTCTCATTTGCCCCTGATTTGTTCAAATTCCAGATAGATTGATATGTCTTAATTTGTCCTGGGGCAATTGTTCTTGAAGGTTAGTTTGTTTTCTAGAACTATGACATTCAGTTAAGGTAGCCACTAGCCACATGTGGGTATTGAGCAATTGAAATGTGATTAGTGTGCCTTAAGAACAGAATTTTCATTTTAAATTTATAATTCATGCTTGACTTAGTTATTAGAATATGTTTCATTATTATCAGAGTATATGAATCTACTTATTTAAAGTTACATATGTGGCTCTCGTTATACTTTTGGAGTATGCTGTTCTAGAAGATATACATCCTTGATGTTAAAGACAACTACCAGGTTTAGGTAAGAGGGCTGGAGCTCTGTTGATGCTGACATTGTAGGACATCAGCAAAGTTGGTAAGTCAGAGCTAACCAGGGAAGGCAGGAGCAGATTGAGCATATGGCACTGCAACTCAGGTTGGCTCTAGAGAGGAAAGGGTAGGCCTGACTGGGCAAGAGGAAAGAGGGGTTGTAGGATAGAGCAGCATACCTAGGGAAAGGATAAAGAGAAGTAAATGCTTCTGTAGTAGAAGTAAATTGAAATTCCCCCTGCTCTTTGTGAGGGATGATGGGCCACAAAGGGAATATCATGTTCTGGTGAAGCTTAAACAACATTGGAAGAGTAGTTAGTGTACACAATGAGGCATGCATTAATAGGCAACTGAAGGCAGCTAGCTCTTCTTTGTCATAATGGAAGCATCGCCATAACGTCACATGGAGAAGGAAGCTTTTAGAAAAATCATCTGGCCGAAACCGGTTTGGCTCAGTGGATAGAGCGTCGGCCTGCGGACTGAAAGGTCCCGGGTTCGATTCCGGTCAAGGGCATGTACCTTGGTTGCGGGCACATCCTCAGTGGGAGGTGTGCAGGAGGCAGCTGATCGATGTTTCTCTCTCATCGATGTTTCTCTCTCATCGATGTTTCTGGCTCTCTATCCCTCTCCCTTCCTCTCTGTGAAATATCAATAAAATATATTTAAAAAAAAAAAATCATCTGGACTCTTCATTCAACAAACATTTATTGAGTAACTACTATGTGTCAGGCATTGTAGTAGGTGCTGGGGTTACAAAAGTGAATGAAGCTGTACATGAATATTCATAATAGCACTATTCACAGTTGTCAAAACAACACAGATATCCATCAGCTGATGAATGAGTAAACAAAATGTGGTTTATCCATAATGGGCTATTATCCTATATAATAAAACCCTAATATGCAAATCGACAGAACGATGGAATGACCAGTTGCTATGACGCCCACTGACCACCAGGGGGCAGACACTCAATGCATGGGCCATCCCAAGTCAGGGCCGGTGAGCAGGCGGCGCCAGGCCACCAGCCAAGGCGGGTGCCAGCGGGGGCCCTCTGATCACCCCACAGATCGGCCCTGATTGCCGGCCAGGCCTGGGGACCCTTACCCTATATATTGGGAACAGTCTCTTAGATTTAAAAATTAAAACCTGGCAAGGCTACTCTAACACTGAAAAAAAAAACAGGAAGATGCAGCGATGACATGCATGGACTCTGGCTTGCACATTTTGTGGTCAGCCCTGGTTCT
Organism: Plecotus auritus; assembly: GCF_963455305.1. Lineage (NCBI taxonomy): Eukaryota > Metazoa > Chordata > Mammalia > Chiroptera > Vespertilionidae > Plecotus > Plecotus auritus. The sequence goes on along the minus strand of NC_137776.1, from coordinate 88,351,463 downwards.
GACGCTTATACTAGTAACTATGTGACAAAGCCAATTACTTAACTTCTCTCTGCTTCAGTTTTTCTACCCAAAAGATGGGGAAAATGGTACTACTGCCTCAGAAGGATCATGTTATGTACTACTTTTTATAATCAGGGCAAAACAAATGTAGCTGCCCATACAACAGCAAGATGCCTTTCACCTGTATGAAAAGTATGGTCACTGGTGCATGCAGCGTCCCAGATTGCGAGAGAGCGCAGGCCGGGCTGAGGGACACACACACACACACACACACACACACCGTGTGCATGAATTTCATGCACCAGGCCTCTAGTTTAGTCATAAAAAGGAATTAAGTACTGATTTGTGCTATGGATGAACCTGAAAACATGCTAAGTGAAAGAAGTTAGGCATAAAAGGCCACATGTTGTATGATTCCATTTATATGAAACATCCAGAATAGGCAAATCCACAGAAACAGAAGGATTACTGGTTGCCAGGGGATGAGAGAGAGAAATGGCACTGACTGCTAATAGGTGTAGATTTCTTTGGGACAGTGAAACTATTCTTGAATTCGTGGTGATAGTTGCACAAAATAGTGAATAGACAAAAAACTGCTGAGGTATATATACTTTACAGTGGTGAATTTTGTGTTACATGAATTATACCTCAATTTAAAAAACGTAAAAAGAAAGTGAATGAAGCAAATGCATTTCCACCCCTCCAGGAGCTCAAAAGGCAGATTCCACATAACATAGTTAATCTGTGCACTGTGGTGGGATAAGTGCACTAGTGGTGTAAACCTAGAAACACATAGCTGGGGACCTAACCTTGTTTTGGATGGTTAGAGAAGTCTTCCCAGAGTCTTCATCTTTAAGGACAGAGTAGGTTAATTCTACCTGGGAATTAAATTGTTCAGATTTATTAGCTGACTGCTTTAATTTGGAAAATCCGCAGAGTTCCTGGGCCTTAAATAAGGGCTGTCTGCCTAAGGGTGTGTCTTCTGTCCTTAGGGTCTCCACAGACTAAAGCCTGGAAAACAAATAAATACTCAAGGTGCAAAGACACCACTAGGAGCAGAGACTTAGTGAAATCCTCAATTGGTCAAGGCTCCCTGGTTGAGAACACAAAACCCTACCCCTAGTTTCAGCTGAAGGATTGATTACTGAGATCCATGGGCTTAAAACACGGAATCTTTACTGAGCCAGGGTCATTTCCCAAGCATCATATTGAAACTGGGCCTCCAAGGATGCTGGTGTGTACTCCACGAATTGTAAACTGTCTAGAGGCCTTAGGAATTGGGAAGCTGGTGCTGCAGCTGCTGACAAAAATATCACACCACTTCTGCCAAAATCAGGAAGCCACTGTGACAGCTGCTGGCCCCCAAACCAAGTTGCTTCTGTGATCCACACTACACAGTGAATCCTTTATGACCTTCCTCTCACCTCATCTAACAGTTGCACATTCAAAACTCCAGCAAATGCACCTGATTGGTAGAGCCTAACCAGTATTCAGCATGCTAAGTATAGGGAGTATGGAACATAGAGTTTTTTGTTTTTTAGCCTCCCCACTATAGAAAGATGCAATAGATATTACTAAGCTAATTCACAGAATCTGCCATGAAGTCCTTTACAGAATATGGTACCTAATCCACCTTTAATCTCGGTCTGCTGCACTTTGGGTCCATAGATTTATGCCTAATGGATGGGAATGTTGTGCCCAGCAGTGACTTTGTGGTTTCTCCAATAGTATGACAATCTTATTACATGGTCAGGTGATACTTTTGGCTTTCAGTGTTTTCTTTCACTTGTTTTAGTTTATTTATTCAACATACATTGGAAATACCAAATGTAAAAGTAGCATCAATGCTTCTAGGAGAAGGATGCAGACATGCAAATATCCGGGAAGTGGGGGAACATGTACAGATCCAAGGCAGAGAGTCTGTGCATGAGGATGCTTTGGAGAAGAAGTGGCTTTAGAGCTGAGGTGTGGGGAGTGAGTAGGAAAGTAGGAGAGAAGAGGACAGCACAGTGTGTGCAAAGTTCTCTGTTCAGGCAATGGATTTGCAAGAGCATGTAAGGTGATCTGCAGGGGATGAAGCGAAATGGTTGTTAGGCAGGGCCATAGAACGGAAAGCCTAATGAGGGTGCCCAGGAGGTCCAGTTTGTCCTGAGGGACAATGGGAAGTTGGATAAGAATGGGGAGGAGGAGTGGGAGTAGAGTGAGGCTAGAGGTCAGAGACCAGGTAAGAGGCCAGCACAGTGATCTATTAAGGAAGGCCTGGCATGAGTGAGAGCAGAGTAGGAGCCCTTAATTTGTTTGTTTGTTTTTAATGGTTGCTTGCCATTTTTATGTCCTTATAAACTATTTACAGGTAAGTGAGGTTGGGTATTTTTCATCATGCTTTTTTATTTTAGGTTGAATGGTTTTGCATTGTTATACTTGCTATAAAAAAACATAGATATTAATTAGAGCCATAAAATAAACTAATTTAAATTAAAGAGCATTTGTGAATGTCTTTGAATTTAAAGTTGAGTGATGGGAACACAATATTACTGGCAAAATGCTTCTGTATGCTTGAAAGGAAAAATTGGGCTGGACTGGAGATTGTGCAAGTCGCCATTGGAGAGTATGTTTAGCTTGAGCAATACATTCACATTTGTTTATACAGATATTTTCAAGACATTTAGCTTAAATTGTGAATCTGAAATATAGTTCCTTCTTCAAAAAGTAAAGAGAATGCACTTAAAGGGAATGTTGTACTCTGTACTGAGTTCCCGTTGAAGCATTTATATGGTGAATAGGGTAGCTGGCTCTTTATTCAAAAACAGTGGAATATATTTGTGGTTTGGGCACTTAAAATATTTTCTCCAGTCACCAAATAGCCTAAAGTGGCTTTTTATATGAAAATTCAACTAAACTGCATTTGACGAACTTAATGTGATTTTTGAATAGTAATTGAACTCCCCTTTTTTGTGGCCTGCAGGAGATATGGATTTAGCCGCCAGAGCAAAACAGAGAAGGTAAGAAAAGCATAGATAATGGGAGAGAAAATTTGAGAGATGGAAGTGACCCACCCTTTTGCCTCTGTCTGATACTGACAGACTGCCCAGCATGGGTGAGAAGACAAGGCTGCTGCCAACCAGGCTCTGTTCCTTGGGCAAACCCCAGGGCTGCAAGGATATGCCTCCCAGGCCAGGGAGTTGAAGCAACAGCCTCATCTGAGGCTAGAAATGGAGGGTAATTGAAAGTCATGGCCCCTAAGTCAATCCTGTGGACCCTAATAATTCTAAAAGTGTGAAGGTGAACTCTATTACCAGTGATCTTAGCACTCCTCATCCGGTGAGAGTGACCCTAGACAGGTGGAAGCAGGATGCTGGCAGTGAGATAGAACATGACCATAAATTACAGGCCTGCCTGTATTAAGGTAACTAGGTGGGAAAATCAGGTAAGTCAAGATGGGTTTTTCTAACTTCACAAAGCAGTCGCAAAGATTTTTCGTCATTTATGTATTTATTAATGATCCTTAATGCCAGCAGCAGGGCATGCATATAAATCTTACAGTGCCAAACCTTTTCTGTGCTCCAGGCCCTTTGTTCAGAGCTACATATGTATTTTTTCACTTACTCCTCTGAACAACTCTATGAGGAATATACTTATTCCTTTTTTTGTGTGTCAGAAAGCTGAGGCCCGGAGAGGCTCAGTGATTTGTCCAAGATCACACAGCTCCTTAAGTACCATAATAATAATCTGAATCCAGGTCTGTGTGACATCAAAGCCTGTGCTTTTAACCACTGCCTATTAAAAGAATAAAGTGCTAACTAAAGAAGTCAGTGGCCTCTTAAAAAGTAGAGTCCTGCTGCTTGAGGTCTATTAATAACCTTTTTCTCATTCCTCACCTAATCCCCAGGTTTTCTTTAATGAAACACCTATTGTTATTCTCTATCTAGCTTTCACAGATAGATCTCTCGGTTTTTCTTTTGGGAGGCCCTTCCTGACCTTAGCCTCCCTCTTATTCCTGTGGTAATTGCTGTCTCTGTCATGAAGAGCCCTGACAATGACTAGGAGCATATGTTCTAAAGCCGGATTTGCTGCTAACTTCATCCCTTCTCTGTGTGACTTTGGACAATATGCTTAATTGTTGTGCCTTAATTCATAGCATCTATAAAATGGGGGCAGCACTGTTGTAAAGATTAAAATGTAAAGGACATGGAATGATCCAATACAGAGTAAACATCTAGTTATTATTTCATTAGTAGTCAGTCATGCACTGATTTTATCTTTTTTTGGTTTTCTTGTTATTTTTTTTCCACATTTGTGTTTTTCACTCAACTAAACAGTTATTTCCTCCAAAACAAGGTATTTTCTAGATTTAAGTATGTCATGTGGCATCTGGTATATAAGAATTTGATGCATACATTTAATTTGATATGTAATTTAAGTCTGAAAAGAATGTTTATGCATATGACTATATTCTGAAATAAGACCATTTGATTATGATTGAAAGAATCATAAAATGCCCATAAATGAGCATTCCCATCTGGCTTGTCTTGTCATTCTTAGTCAGATGGCACATTTGAACTGGAAGTCTTGTCCCCTGTAGATATACCCAGTAGTAGGGAGCTCAAGGTGTTCCCCAGGGTCAGTTGTAGACTTGTTATAGAAAAGCATCCTAGAATTGGGATGATCTGAGAAGGGTATTTGAGACTAGTCCTCCCTTTCAACCTTAGAAGACCCTGGTATCCAGAGAAGGTAAGCCTGAGGTCACCCAGCTGGTGGATGACAGACATGGAATTAAAACCAAGAACTCAAGACTTGCAGCCCATGTTTGAGGAACAGTAGTTAATCCAGGTATCTTGAGTGTGGTGTGGTCCATTTAAAGCCTGAGACCAGATACAGAACATGGAGCATGATCACCAGGTAAAGCAGGTTAGAATTTTATCATTTAGGCCAGTGTTTTTCAAACTTTGTTGACTTTCAGTTTCACAAAGCAGTACTTAACCTTTGACTATCTGCAAAGCACTCTGATCTCTTATTTTCTGTAAATTTTATTCAATCTGTTTAGATGCTTTGTCGTACCTAAATTATTTTCATGTCCCACTAATAGGTCTCAACTGACAGTTTGAAAAAAAAAACCACTCCTTTAGGCAGTGATCTGCTCTTGAAGGCATTAAAATAGGGGAAAGACCCCCCATCAAAATGTAAGGATAAGTCAGGCAAATGTGTACAATCTGATGGGGATTAATCAGCAAGCAGTTCAGTAATGGGAAAAGGCATTGGCCAGGGCCTGAAGCTGGACCTGCTTGCTCTGCAGTTGGAATGGAAGCCCAGGTGTCTGGATTTTCCATTCTTCTCAGGGACTGGTTCAGCTCTCCAGATCTGTGTGTTTTCTTTCATACACTCATGCCTTTTTGCAATGTTTTCTTTCCTCTACTGAGTCTCCAACTCCGATGCTCAGCTGCTTTTGCATCTTCCTTTCCAGGCTGAGGACAAGAAAACGGCACTTCCCACAGGGCTCTCGGCTGCAGAAAAAGCTGATGCCCATGAGGAGGATGAGCTTCAAGCTGCTGAAGAGGTATGTGGCCCATGTAGGTCCCCTGAGGTTTCTGTTTAAATCATTTGGGGAGAAACTTCACTTTCCTCCTCAGCTTTCCAGAATGGCCAGGTGTTTCTCACAGCCAGCTGCTGTTAGTTGATCAATAAAATAACCCTTAGATTCCACCACAAAGACCTGTTTAGACATAATTGTGTAAGTCTTACATAAACAAATCTGCTCACTGCTACTTCTCTCCATTTCTCTCTTAGCAGCGTATTCAATCACTGATGACCAAGATGACCGCCATGGCAAATGAGGAGGTAAGGTGGGAGTGATCCTTGGGGAGGATATGGTATGGAGATGGGAACTTGGAACCAACCTGCTTGGCTCTTTGGGGCCTCTTCCCTGAGGGACTACCTTCAGAGCCTTGTCTTTTCAGCACCCAAGTGTTTCCTGTTTCCTAGGAATCTTTCTTTTGAGAAGCTTTTATAGTGTTCCCGTCCATGGGACCTCTAGGAGGAAGACTTGAGGGACCCTTGTGAAGCAGGGTGTCCCTGCTGGGACAGTACCATATGGTCCTCAGCAGAAGAGCCATGGTTCAGCCTCTCCATAACCATGAGTTAATCCCATGCCAAAGGAACCATTGTCTTCTGTTTCCTTCCTGTACCATCTAGGTAGAAAATGGAATACCAGATTTAGAGTTGGTCTTCTCAGAAGCCTCTCCAGAAGGTTTAACCAAGAGTTTTGAAAGGATCATTTATTTGGAAGCAGGAAAGGCCTGTGATAGAACATTTTAGGAGTTCTGAGAGTCCTCTTTTTCTCCCATTTGCACTTCTGTTTTACCTGGGTCCTAAGTCTGCTAGTTCCCTGCAAGTTCTGTGTAGTGACCTTTAGGAAGAGAGACCTTGGGATGGGGTATATAGGGTGAAGAATGACTTCCCAGAGGGACCCAGGGTCCGAAGAGAATCTGGCCCAGTAAGCCGAGTGACTCAGGAAGTGGAGAGGTGGATTCACATTTGTCCCAAGGCTTGTTTTCTCTCTTGTTGATGAATCCATAAACAAAAGCCCAACTGTTTTCTCCCCTGGGAATATTACCTATTTTACTGTAATACTCAGAGCGTTAGGTTTTCCAATTCTGTGAAAGATAAGGTATGGTCTTGAGAACACACCCTCCCTGTGATTGTAGAGCCGTCTCACCGCAAGCTCTGTGGGCCAGATCGTGGGACTCTGCTCGGCTGAGATCAAGCAGATTGTGTCTGAGTACGCAGAGAAGGTACGTGGGGGCTCAGCTGGAGTCTTTGCCTCAGGTAATGCCCCAAGAATTTGTCCTTTTTTTTTCTACACTCTCCCCCAGCAGTGATGGAGGCAGGTTATAATTCATTAGTTACATTTGTCAGAAACATATATGTCACACAAAAGCCATCAGCATTTGCCCATTAGCTAAATTAATTCTCTTTGCAGTGCCTATTTTTCTACAAATATAAAGAGAAAACCTGTCTCTCGGAGCAATTATTGTATCTGATAAATCGATGCCCGAGGTACAGCACAGGCATTTTTCCTTCTCTACCAGGCTTCTTATGACTTGGGCTCGGTTTGGTGATTGGGCTGAGGAATGAAGCTTTGCCACAGAGGAGATAAACCCCATAACTCAGCCAAGCCCAAGGCAAAATTTTTTTGTTCCACTTTATTAAAAGGGTATAGAACGAACAGAAGCCTGAAAGCCATTATTTCAGTGTTAGATTTTTTTCATGCTGAGAATAGGCAGCAGGACCTTGAATATCTCAGGGAGACAGTGATTAATCATTTTGCACATACTGAATCTGGTCTGGCTGAGATGTAGTATCAGTAAAATCAGATTTACAGGGCATTGTTTCACATCCTTCCTTCCCCACCATACTCATTCTGCCCCCCTAAAATGTTCATGTCTGTTACAGCTTCCAGCTTTGCTTTCCTGTCTTAGAAGGCTTGACAAAAAATTAGCTCTGCTTCAACCCCTGTGCAATATTCTTCTGAAGTGATTACACAGGTGATGTAATTGGGAAGAGATGCTACCTGTAATCTGGAGGATATAATCTATAAACACAGCACATGGTCATCTCCCACCAAATAAACTCAAAAGACTTAAAGATGTACTTGTGTACTTTCAGGAGAACCTAAGTCCTTTTCTGGGCAAACTATAGATGGCATTCTGACCACTGTCACCTTCCCTATGTTGTAAACTGAAATAGAGGTCACTTTGGATTCTATGAAAATTGGATTAGAAAACCAATGTTAAGAAGTATTGGCTGGGGCGGGGGGGGGGGGGGGGGGGGAGGGGCAAGAGAACCCCGCCCCCAGATAGTCGAAACCTGCTTACTAGCTGTCTTACTCAAAATGCCAGAAAAGAGTGAAATTAGAAGTCGTTTTAGACAGGTCTCTTTCCAAAAACATAAAATTAACTTCTCAGAATTGTAGGACAAGAGTTCATTGCTTGATTATCTGTGTTGTTTGCATTGAATAGATCATATAGCATTAAAGATGATGATTTTTAAAATGAAATTGCTTTTAATCCTAATTCCATATCACATTTATTTTACACTAGAGGCCCGGTGCACGAAATTCGTGCACGGGGGTGGGGGGTGTCCTTCAGCCCAGCCTGCACCCTCTCCAGTCTGGGACCCCTCAAGGGATGTCCAACTGCCCTCTCACAATCCAGGACTGCTGGCTCCCAACTGCTCGCCTGCCTGCCTTCCTGATTACCCCTAACCGCTTCTGCCTGCCAGCCTGATCACCCCCTAACCACTCCTCTGCCAGCCTGATTGATGCCTAACTGCTCCCCTGCCAGCCTCATTGCCCCTAACTGCCCTCCCCTGCAGGCCTGGTCACCCCTAACTGCCCTTCCCTCCAGGCTTGATCGCCCCCAACTGCCCTCCCTTGCAGGCCTGGTTCCTCCCAACTGCCCTCCCCTGCTGGCCTGATCGCCCCCAACTGCCCTCCCTTGCAGGCCTGGTCCCTCCCAGCTGCCCTCCCCTGCTGGCCATCTTGTGGCGGCCATCTTGTGTCCACATGGGGGCAGTCATCTTGTGTGTTGGAATTATGGTCAATTTGCCCTGGTATCGGGTTTATTTATCTTCTATCATTGAAACTTTGTAGCCTTAAGCGGAGGCCAAGGTAGGCCAGGGCAGGTGAAAAGCTTGGCTTCCTCCATCGCCAGGGGCAACTCAAGCCTGCTGCTCTCTCCAGCTCCATGGCTGCCAACATTTTTGTTGGGATTTATTTATCTTCTATAATTGAAACTTTGTAGCCTTGAGCGGAGGCGTGGGCCCGCCAGGGCAGGCAGAAAGCTTGGCTTCCTCCATTGCCGGGGAAACCCAAGCCTCCTGCTCTTTCTGTGGCTGCAGCCATCTTGGTTGGGTTAATTTGCATACTCACTCCTGATTGGCTGGTGGGTGTGGCTTGTGGGTATAGCAGAGGTACGGCAAATTTGCATATTACTCTTTTATTAGATAGGATTTGCATATTAACTTCAAGTGTTTGTCCCTGATACCATAGTTGTACTTAGTTGCAATTATCATGTAAGTCAAAGAAATAGAACACTGTAGCTAAAACATGCATATAGAGCAGGGGTGGGCAAACTTTTTGACTCGAGGGCCACAATGGGTTCTTAAACTGGACCGGAGGACCGGAACAAAATCATGGATGGAGTGTTTGTGTGAACTAATAAATTCAAAGTAAAGGAGCAGAGGGGAGAGCAAGAGAACCGGATAGAACAGCCGGATCCGGCCCGCGGGCCGTAGTTTGCCCACGACTGATATAGAGTCATGTCTTGGTTTATATCTGTCTCCTCTACTCCCAGTTATGTGATAATGGCTAATTTATTTAACCTCTCCTTGCCCTAGTATCTTCATCTGCAAAATGGGAATATTATTACTTTCCTGGCAGAGTGTTTTGAAGACTTTATGAAATGTGACCAAAATGCCTAGAATAGTGCCTTGCATATTCAAAGTATTTAGCTAATGGTAACCTTTATTTGCATTTTTATAGTCTGTATTTTTTTGTCACATCAAATCCTAAACATTTTCTCTTTTAGTCTTCATGATTATTTCAATACTAGATAATCCATGTGTTGATACAACACAATTCATCAAATATTTCCTGATTGTCAGACTTTTAAGTTGTTTCTGTTGCCATTGTAGATAATCCTAATATATAAAAAGCCAGGGGCCATCACAACAAAACAACTGGACAGACGACCGAACACAGGCTGCATGGGGCAACCAGGCCAGCAGGGGGGTTAGTGAAGGACGACCAAATGACTGAACAGCAGGCTATGTGGGGCAACCAGGCCAGCAGGTGGGTTAGTGAGGGACAACCAAACGACTGAACAGCAGGCTGTGTTGGGCGACCAGGCTGGCAGGAGAGTTAGTGGGGGACAACCAAACGAGGCAGGCAGGGGGGGCAGTTGGGGGCGACCAGGCCAGCAGAGGGGGGCAGTTGGGGGCAACCAGGCTGCCAGGGGGGAGGCAGTTGGGGGCGAACAGGCCGGCAGGGGAGGCAGCTGGGGGCGAACAGGCCGGCAGGGGGGGCAGTTAGGAGAGATCAGGCAGGCAGGCAGGTGAGCAGTTAGGAGCCAGCTGTCCCGGATTGTGAGAGGGATCTTGGATAGGAGAGGGTACAGGCTGGGCTGAGGGGACTCCAACCCCCCCACATCACGAATTTCATGCACCATGGCAGGAGCACCTGCTCAGAGGGCAAGTCTACAGCTGCTCAGCTGACCAGGATGAGCGGTGTGGAGTGCCAATTCCCGCAGGCCACGCCCCCCCCACCAGTGCATGAATCTGTGCATTAGACCTCTAGTAGTGTTATAAAATCTGAGCAGATAGTTTCTGCTAAAAGGTTTCCTAGGAGTTGATGATTGGGTTATGACTCTGTTGCCTTACAAATAAGTTGTAACAGTATAAAAATACTATCAGTAATGAAGGACCGAAGACCACTAGGAACACACCTGTAGTTGAACAAATTGAGCAAGTTTATTGCTGGTTATAGTGGGGGGAACCATACAGTAGTGGGAATCATACAGCTTCTCAGTAAGAAGGCATTAGAAAAGACTTATTATGGATTTAGACTTGATTTGGGGGAAAGTTTAAGAAAGTAGGGCTTTGCTCTGTGTTGAATGTTTTAAGGATGGGCAAGTCAATGAATGGCAGCTAAATAAATCTAATATATAAGATGGGGATTGAATGAAGGTTAAAGCTGTGTACTTATATTAGCCAATATAGGGGGATGTTTGGTCTTTGGGGGGATTTGAACAGTATTAAGGTTTTTTACCGTGTTCAGACATGATTACAAAATGGTCATGTTTTGCCTCTATCTTCATGAACTTGTCTGATGTTGATGTTTTTGGGGATTGTTTATGTTTAACACCAATGCCTAGTATAAGTACAGGCCAGCTCCAGCAACATCAAGGCCTTACTAAGGTTAGCTCTCAGACAACAGGGGCTGCTTTTCTCTTTCTCTATTTTTTGTCTATTTAGTTACCTATTTTTATAAAGCAATATTATCAGAAATGTAGTGGCTTACAACAACACAAATTTATTATAGTTTGTGTGGGTCAGCAGTTGGGTACAGCTTAGCAGGGTTCTTTGTTTTGGACTCTCGCCAGGTTTCAGTGGAGGTGCTGCCTAGGGCTGCAGTCTCATCTGAAGTTCAGCTGGGAAGGATTCACTTCTGAGTTGGTATGGTTTTTGGCAGCATCAATTCTTACAGGCTATCAGCTGGAGGTTGCCTTCAGTTCCTTGCCATGAGGGCCTCCCCATCATTGTCACTTGTCTCATCAAAGCCAGCAAGGGACAGCCTTCCTCACAAGACACATTACAATTTCATTAAACACAGTTACATACATGCAATCACATACATACATGCAATCACATACATCCATCACCTTTGCTGTATTTTGTTGGTTAGAAACAAGTCATAGGTCCCACCCACATTCAGGGGGAGGTATTACACAAAGACCTGAATACTAGGAGGCAGAGATTATGGAGCCTTTTTAGGATTGTTTATCACAATGTATTAGTTTTTCTCTTTAGTTTAACTGCCATAAACTGGGCTAAAACCAGGTCCTGGTAGTTTATCTAAAACCCATGCCCCTGCCTTCAGGGTCTAAATCATGAAACCCTTGGCAGTAGAGATGAGATTGAGGAATGCCCAGGAGGGAAGCTACCAGTGGTACTTGAAAGAAATATAAATTAGGCTGAAATCAGGGTAGACATTTGTTCAGTGAAGAAAAGGGACAAGGTAGTTTTGGGAGGATGAAAGTATGAAAATTATTTTGTGACCAAGGAATGAATCAAACAGCTTGCCTGGTACAAGTGTATTGAAAGTCAACAGGCATTAGGATATAAACATGAGGTAAAAAGTTCTATATATTAAAGAGGTAATATGCAAATTGACTGTCACTCCCACACACAAGATGGCTGCCCCCATGTGGTCAAAGATGGCCACCCCCATGTGGACACAAGATGGCCACTACAAGATGGCCAGCAGGGGAGGGCAGTTGTGGGTGATCAGGCCAGCAGGGGAGGGCAGTTGGGGGGAACAGGCCTGCAGGGGAGGGTAGTTGGGGGGACCCAGGCCTGCAGGGGAGGGCAGTTGGGGGGGACCAGGCCTGCAGGAGAGGGCAGTTGGGGGTGACCAGGTACAGGGAAGGACAGTTGGGGGCGACCAGGCCTGCAGGGAAGGACAGTTAGGGGTGACCAGGCCAGCAGGGGAGGGCAGTTAGGGGGCAGTTGGGCCGGCAGGGGAGCAGTTAGGCATCAATCAGGCTGGCAGGGGAGTGGTTAGGTGGTGATCAGGCTGGCAGGCAGAAGTGGTAGGGGCAGTTAGGTAGACAGGCAGGCGAGTGGTTGGGAGCCAGCAGTCCTGGATTTTGAGAGGGGTCCCAGATTGGAGAGGGTGCAGGCTGGGCCGAGGGACACATACACCCCCGTACACGAATTTTGTGCACCGGGCCACTAGTGTATATATACTCTGAGTGGCCAGATTATTATGATCTCTGAACACATAATAATATGGCCACTCAGTATATATATATGGAGGCCCAGTGCATGAATTCGTGCATGGGTGGGGTCTGGCCAGCCTGGCCAGGGGGAGGGGACATGGGTGGTTGGCTGGCCTGCCTGCTGGTTGAACTCCTGGTCAAGGGGGCAATTTGCATATTAGCCTTTTATTATATAGGATATACTCTGAGTGGCCAGATTATTATGCGTTCAGAGATCATAATAATCGGCCACTCAGTATATATGTGCAGACTTCTCTTTCATTTGTAAAGTTCAGAGTTTCTTAGAACAGTGTAACATGATAAATAATACACTTTTCACAGAAGTCTCTGAGAAATGTAACTCAATTTAATATGGTTCCTGCAAAGCATCAGGGAAGAGGACTGTGAAGAAGCTTCCAGATAAATAATTCATGAGTGTCAGTAGGCTCTTGGCCAGGGAGCACCATCTCCCTTTGTTTCCACAGGGTACCACCCTTCCCAGAACATTCTAGATGAGGCACCACTGCCTTTTGGTGTTGATGTCTAATGTACCGACTGCATCCTACTGTTCGTTTTTATAGGGAAGGTGAGTCTATTACTGTGATTGGCAGAAAACTAAAAAGCCTGACTGGCCCTAGCTGGTTTGGCTCAGTGGATAAAGCATTGGCCTGCAGACTGAAAGGTTCTGGGTTCGATTTTGATGCCCAGGTTGTGGGCTCAGTCCCCAGTAGGGGATGTGCAGGATGCAGCCAATCAGTGATTCTCATCATTTATGTTTCTATCTCTCTCCCTCTCCCTTCCTCTCTGAAATCAATAAAAATATATTTAAAAAAAAAAAAAAGCCTGACCAAAAAACTTCTAGTCTACTATCCCCCACTAACTTGAGCCAGAAGAAAAGGAAAGAAGGTGAGCCAGGGAAGGTTCAAGGTCCCTAGATGAGCAGGAAGGGACTTTCCCTAAGGCCACATACTAACCAACCTTATACCATTTTGATTTTAACCAAATCATTCTTTAGACAACATCTCCCTGAGACAGGATCTTAGAACATTTTGTTGATCCAGAGGCACAGATCTGTCTTGGGGAATCAGGAGAATTTACCCTGAGTGCGTTCTCTGTGCCTGATACTTTATATACCATTATCTCATTTAATTCTCAGAACAGTGTGCGGCCTCCTTGTTTATAATCCTCTGCATTTCTCCATCATTACACTGACTCATATGCAACTGAAACCATCTGTTTATGTGTGTGTGGACCACATTTCTCTGTAACTTCAAGCCTTACCGAGGGCTTGACAGTGTTGGTACTCCGTACATAAGCAGATGAAGATACTGAAGGTCAGAGATATTAGGTTACTTGTTCAGCACCATGTAGCTAATAGTTTCAGGTTTGCAGACAGGACTGTCTGACATAAAAACTATATTTTGGGGAGGTAAGCATCCTTAGGGGGAAGTGGGGAAGGCCTCCTTTGCCATCCTTCAGGGCCTCTTTAGATTCTCCCACCATACAACTGCATACCTTGGGCTAAGTGGAGAGAAGAGGCCAGATCATGTTGGGAACTAACTACAGAAATAAATAAAAATGAAAATGGTGTAGCCCAGGCACTTAAACACAGTCACACTTACAGTGTTGCAAGCTGTGGAAGTTTCTGTGTGGGGTGTGTGAGTGGCTTTTATATCTGGAAAATACCACATTAAAATATTCTCATGCAACTGGAATGTCACATCTTAGCCAAAAGATTGTCAACATCTTGATCATAGTGAGATGAATTTTGGGTCATCAAGAAACTTGAGAGAGGAATTGTTTTTTCTTAGGGATTTTAGAAGTTTTCTTGTCCAGCAATTAAGACATTTTGGCACCATTGTTTTTCACCTTTTTATTCTAAGGACCATTTTCTGGCAATTCATTGGAAGTCCATACTTTGCCTTGAAATAATATCTTTCAGGTGCATCTGGGTCATCTCAGGTAATTAGAGCTGGGTGTGTACCACAAAGAGGTTGTGGTCAGGAATCCTCCTCCTATCTAATAAAGAGGGAATATGCTAATGGACCATCACTCCGTCACAAAGATGGCTGTACCCACAGCTGAGGCCAAGTTCCCATAAGGAGCCTTAATGAGCAATCAGTAGGGACCTGAGGCTATGCCCTCACCCACCTGGTGGGGCTTGACAGGGAAGCTCAGGCCACACCCCCACCCGGCAGGGCTTGACAGAGGACCTCAAGGTGTGCTTTTCCCCTCCTGGTGCTGGGCTAGGGGACCTCAGGCTGCCCCCCAACCCCAGCGCCAGGCCAAGGGACCTCAGGCCGCATCCCCCACCAGGTGGGGCTTGACAGGGGACTTCAGGCCATGCCCCCCGTCCCAGCACCGGGCCAGGAGACCTGAGGCTGCGCCCTCCTGCCTGGCTGGGCTTGACAGGGGACCTCAGGCCGTGTCCCCCACCCGGCAGGTCTTGACAGGGGACCTCAGGCTGTGCCCCCCGCACCTGGCAGGGCTTGACAGGGGACCTCAGGCTGCGCCCCCCCACCCGGCAGGTCTTGACAGGGGACCTCAGGTTGCGTCCCCACCTGGCAGGTCTTGACAGGGGACCTCAGGCTGCGCCCTCCACCTGGCAGGTCTTGACAAAGAATCTCAGGTTGCGTCCCCCACCTGGCAGGTCTTGACAGGGGACCTCAGGCTGTTCCCCCCACCCAGCAGGGCTTGACAGGGGACCTCAGGTTGCGCCCCCCCACCCAGCAGGTCTTGACAGGGGACCTCAGGCTGCGCCCCCCACCTGGCAGGTCTTGACAGGGGACCTCAGGCTGCGCCCTCCACCTGGCAGGTCTTGACAGAGGATCTCAGGTTGCGTCCCCCACCTGGCAGGTCTTGACAGGGGACCTCAGGCTGCACCCCCCACCCGGCAGGGCTTGACAGGGGACCTCAAGGTGTGCTTCCCATCCTGGTGCTGGGCTAGGGGACCTCAGGCTGCTCCCCCGCCCCAGCGCCAGGCTGGGGGATTTCAGGCCACGCCCCCCCACCAGGTGGGGCTTGACAGGAAACTTCAGGCCACACCCTCCCCCACCCTGGCACCAGGCCAGGATACCTCAGACCGCACCCCCAGCCCAGCGGGGCTTGACAGGGGCCCTCAGGCTGCGCCTCTCGCCCCGGCACCAGGCCGGCGGACCTGAGGCTGTGACCCCTGCCTGGCTGGGCTTGACAGGGAACCTCAGGCCGTGCCCCCAACCCAGTGGGGCTTGACAGGGGACCTCAAGGTGCACCCCCAGTGCTGGGTTGGGGGAACTCAGGCCGCGCCCCTGCCCAGCGGGGCTTGATGGGGGACCTGAGGCTGTACCCACCTCCCAGTGCTGGGCCGGGGGAACCTAAGGCTACGCCCCCCCCACACCTGGTGGGGCTTGACGGGGAACCTCAGGCCATGCCCCCCACCCAGCGGGGCTTGACAGGGGATCTCAGGCCATGTCCCCCACCTGGTGGGGTTTGATGGAGGACCTCAAGGCACGCCCCCTGCCCTGGTCTGGGCTGGGGGACCTCAGTCCACGCCCCCTGTCCTGGTGCCGGGCCAGGGGACCTGAGGCTATGCCCCCTGCCCTGCAGGGCTTGACAAGGGTGGGACTGGCCTGGTCTGGATCTAACCCAATAGGGGGGTGCCCGGCCACGTCTGGGTCTCACGCGATTTTGAGGTGCATGTGGGTGGGCGGGGACTTGACTCTGGGTCCCATGGTGAGCCCCCAATTCTGACAGGAGGAAGGTTTTCATATACATTTTACTAATTTTCTTTCATCTCTGACACTTCTATTATAGAGAAAGGGCAAATAGCAATATTAAATTATTTCCTTGAATTAATCCCCTTTTAATGTGCACAAATTTCGTGCACTAGGTCACTAGTGTGCATATAAAAGCAGAAAGGAAAGAAAATCTCTGGAGAATGCAGACAACCACATTTGATTAGAGTAGATTTTGTTGACCATGATAATTTTTATTATACTTTATGATGCAGCCAGCAGAGAAAACAGCCTAAGGTCTGTCATTCACTGACCTGGACAGTATACTTTATAGAAACTCTTCCATGGGTGGCGGTATAAGCAAAAGGGAGCCTGTATCAGCTCTCATTACTGGAAGTAGCATGGATGCTCCAACAGCCTTGTCATATCTCTTTGCCCTTGCTTCAGTTTCTGTTAGCACCTGGGAGGTCTCACCACAGACTGTTTCAGTCTTAAGGCACCCACCTGGCATCCTTGTGTGAAATCCTACGTAATGACTCTTCCTGTGTTTGACATGGCTCAGGTCACATATTTATCCCTGGGGCAGTTGTTGGGACCAGGTGACCAGCCTCCTGATTGGCAGCTTCTCTAAAATGAAAGAGAGTGTAAGATAAGATGATGGTTCCCCAAAGGAAGGGGTTGCTGTTGTGAAACCAAAGTATTCTGGACACTCATGACGGCTAGCACCTCCATAAGCCTTTGTTCATAGTAAGTCCTCAGGATATTTGTCTAACCAAATTGGATGAAACTGACCCAAAAGAATCTATTGTTTTATAAGGTTTCTCTTTCCATAGTTTCAGTTACCTAAAACAGTATTATAACAGTATAGTTATAATTTTTTATTTTGTTATTAGTTATTATTGTTAACCTCTTACTGTGCCTAATTTATACATTTAAAACATACGTATGTATAGGAAAAACATGGAGTATATAGTATTTGGTATTATCCATGGTTTCAGGCATCCACTGGAATCTGGGAACTGTCATCTGCCCTCTTGAGGTAGCTGCCTTATTGTTGTTGTTTTTCTCTATCCTGGTTTTAATTTTTTGAATTAGTATTATGAAGACTTCTCAAACATTTTAAAAGAGAGTTAGTGTAATTTGGGGGTATTTTAAGTCTTCAGCTTGATGTCTTTTTTTTTTAATTTTTCCTCACCTGAGGATATGCTGCTCTTGTTTTTTTGTTTTGTTTTTAGAGAAAGGGCCAGAGAGAGAGAGAGATGAAAGAGGAACATTGATAGGTCAGCTCTTGTACGTGCCCCGATTGGGGATCAAACACAAAACCTAGGTATGTGCCCTGACCAGGAAATGAACCTGCAACCTTTTGGTGTATGGGGCAATGCTCCAACCAACTGAGCCACTCGGTCCAGGCTCCAGCTTGATTTCTTTTCTGCCAAAGAACTGGCAGAATTGGTCCTCTATTGGGATGATTTCTTCTTTCACCAAACATCTATTGAGCATGTGCTTTGTGCCAGGCAGTGTCAGGTGTAGGGGCGGGGATAGAGTTGTAAGACATGCATACTGTCCTGAGGAGCTCCCAGTTAGGAGTCAGTCAGCCTGTAAGGAGATAAATTACAGGATAATATCATTTGTGTGATCTAAGTAGACATCACTTGCTACTTGGTGTGTGTTGTCAATTGAAATGTTAGTATGTGCCCAAAGAAAGTGTTTGGTAGTTGATATTGAACTTTTTTCCTATTAATAATTAGGTAGAATAGATGACTTTTTAAAATTGTACCCACTTGAAGTGAAATGGGAGAGAATAGTTTAAAAGGGTCTAGGAACTGAGTAAAGATAACCATCCCCCAGGGACCTTGCCTGGACCAGAAGGTCATGGGAAGCTTGGCTACTTAATTAGAGAATCAGGCCTGAGCTGAAACCAGGATGGTTTCTAATAAGCTTAATGTGAATATTTCTAATCCCATCATCTGACTACAAAGATCATTTTATCATTTTCTAGCAGGACTGGCATATGGAGTGGGGGAAGTAAAATGGGGAAAAGGAGGAGTTGGCCTTTTGGGAACCTCCTACTCTGGCCCCGGAGGGAAAAACCCAGGTTGGGATCAGAAGGGTGAGAGCAAGAGTGGATTTTTGCCCCTTCCTTCTAGACTGTGTTTCTTTATATAAGGCCACAGGGTTACACAAGTCATATCCTAAGTCCATATACCTCTGGAGGGCCAGAAGTTCATCTTTCATCTCTGTTGCCTAACATATAAGCGGTGTTCTGTAGAGGCTAATAGATGACTAGAAGACTATGTAGACTCACCCAATATCCATAAAAGGTGACTTCCCTTCTTAAGATAGGCTCCTCTGTGATGATGTGTGGATCAGCTCCTTGTTGTCTCCTTCACAGCACTGCTAACAATGCACCATTTTATTTGTCTTTGCCTGTCTCCCAGGACTAGAATGTTTGTTGTCATCGAGGACTGGGATCATTGTAGATCATAAACATTTGTTGAAGGAAGGGAGAAGAAAGAAAAAGAAGAGCTTTCAAAATGCTCTCTCTGTGGCACAATTTAGGCTTGGAGAGAAAGAAGGTAGAGGATACAGCCCCTTTATTTATGAACTAGAGGCCCAGTGCACGAAATTCAGGCACTAGGCGGGGCACGGGGTGTCCCTCAGCCCAGCCTGTGCCCTCTTGCAGTCCGGGAGCTCTCGAGGGATGTCCGCCTGCCTGCTGGCTGCTCGTTAGTGCTGCCGTGGAGGCAGGAGAGGCTCCTGCCACTGCCGCTGCACTTGTCAGCCGTGAGCCCGGCTTCTGGCTGAGCGCACTGACCACCAGGGGGCAGTTCCTAGGTTGAGCGTCTGCACCCTGGTGGTCAGTACACATCATAGCGACTGGTTGTTCCATGTTTGGTCGATGTGCATATTAGCCTTTTATTATATAGGATGAATCAGTTTTTCTTGACTAGAAGGTCCAGGGGTAAGGTCTGTGTCTCTTTCCACATTCACACTCCCTACCACTCTGCCCCACACATAATAGGTTCTGAGTAAAAGTTAGTTGAACTAAACCAAGGAAGCTAGGGAGAGATATTTAAAACTATAATCAGAATTTAAAGATTAAGGAACCCAGTAAATCTGGAGAGAATCATGCTAAATGTGTTTGCATTAACAAACAGGTTAAAAATTTCCTAAATTCTGAGTGACCAATGAGATACTCTATAACTAACAGCAAGGAGAATGGTATTTCTAATGAATTGTCAACCGGATGGAATTGTCTCAAGCTTTATAGCACAGCCTATACCTTTCAGGGTCTTATCAATTTGGATAAAGACATAGGGTTTAGTTTTATCAGACTTGATCATCATTTAAAGCTGGAAAAGAGAAGGTGGCTAGTACACTGGAGAATAGAATCAATATTCAAAAATATCTTAGGCCCTAGATGGTTTGGCTCAGTGGATAGAATGTTGGCCTGTGGACTTGAAGGGCCCCAGGTTCAATTCCGGTCAAGGGCACATGTGTGGGTTGCGGGCTCGATCCCCAGTAGGGGGTGCACAAGAGGCAGCCAATCAGTGATTCTCATCACTGATGTTTCTCTCTTCCTCTCTGAAATCAATAAAAATATATTATTTAAAAAATTGCTATGAAAAATATATATATCTTAAATTGAAATTATGAGCCCAAATCAATAAATTCATTGTTTAAAGAAGGTAAATGTGAACTATTTCATGTAGTTTCAGAAAAACTAGCCATATAAATTCAGGATTTAATGAGGATACCATCTAACCTGACAGCAGCTTCTGGACATAAAAGTGAGAGGTTTTGAGGAGCACCCAAATACATAAAAAAAAAAACTCCTGGATGATATCAAAGGAGAGATTGACAGCAACACAATAATACTAGGAGACTTTAATACCCCACTGTCACCATTGGACAAATCCTCTAAACAAAAAATCAGCAAAGAAACATCAATCCTAAATGACTCACTAGACCACATGGAATTAATTGACATCTTCAGAACATTTCACCCCAAAGCCACAGAATATACATTCTTCTCAAGTTCACATGGGTCATTTTCAAAGATAGACCATATGTTGGGTCATAGGCAAGGTCTCTTCAAATTCAAGAAGATAGAAATCATATCAAGCATCTTCTCAGATCACAGTGGCATAAAACTGGAAATCAACTACAATAAAAACAATCCAAAAAAATCAAACACATGGAGACTAAACGGCATGCTATAAAACAATGACTGGGTTACCAGAGAGATCAAGGAAAGAAATAAAAAACATCATGGCAACAAATGACAATGAAAACACAACAATCCAAAATCTATGGGACACAGCGAAAGCAGTCTTGAGAGGGAAGTTCATAGCTCTACAAGCCTAATGCAAAAAACAAGAAACAATGCTAATAAATTACCTAACCCTACAACTCAAAAAGTCAGAAAGAGAGCAACAAGAAAAGCCCAGTGTAAGCAGAAGGAAGGAAATAATAAAGATCAGAGCGGAGATAAACAACATTGAAACAAACAAACAAAAAAAAAACAATACAAAAGATTAACAAAACCAAGAGCTGGTTCTTTGAAAGGATAAACAAGATTGATGAACCTCTAGCCAGGCTCAGCAAGAAGCAAAGAGAGAAGACCCAAATAAACAAAATTAGAAATGAAAGAGGTGAAATAACAACAGACCCCCACCGAAATGCAAAGGATTGTTAAAAAATACCATGAACAACTCTATTCCAACAAACTGGACAACCTGGAGGAAATGGACATATTTCTAGACAAATATAACCTTCCAAAACTCAATCAGGAAGAATCTAAACATCTCAATAGGCCACTAATTCTGGAAGAATTTGAAGCAGTCATTAAAAAGCTTCCAGCAAACAAAAACCCAGGGCCAGATGGCTTCACAGGGGAGTTTTACCAAACAGTCAAGGAAGAACTAAAATCTATCCTCCTCAGACTATTCCAAAAAATTCAAGAGGAAGGAACACTTCCAAGCTCCTTCTATGAAGCCAGCATCACCCTAATACCAAAACCAGATAAAGACAACACAGTGAAAGAGAATTACAGGCCAATATCCCTCATGAACATAGATGCCAAAATCCTCAACAAAATTCTAGCAAAGCGGATCCAGCATTACATCAGAAAGATCATACACCATGACCAAGTAGGATTTATCTCAGGAATGCAAGGATGGTACAATATCTGCAAATCAATCAACATGGTACATCACATAAATTGAGAGATAAAAATCACATAGTCATATCAATTGACAAAGAAAAAGCATTTGACAAAATCCAACACCCTTTCTTGATAAATACTCTCAACAAGGTGAGAATAGAAGGATCATACCTCAACATAATAAAAGCTATCCTATCTAATAAAGAGGGAATATGCTAATTAACCATCACTCCATCACAAAGGTGGCTGCACCCACAGCTGAGGCCAAGTTCCCATAAGGAGCCTTAACAAGCAATCAGCAGGGACCTAAGGCTACGCCCTCTCCTGCCCCCATGGGGCTTGACAGGGGACCTCAGGCTATGTCCCCCACCTGGCAGGGCTTGACAGGGTATCTCAGGCCACACCCCCCACCCGGTGGGGCTTGACAGGGGACCTCAAGGTGCACTTCCCGTCCTGGTGCTGGGCTAGGGGACCTCAGGCTGCTCCCCTGCCCCAGCACCAGGACAGGGGGCCTTAGGCCACCCCCTCCACCTGGCAGGGCTTGACAGGGGACCTGAGGCTGCTCCCCGCCCCCCCCCCCCACCTGGCGGAACTTGACGGGGGACCTCAGGCCATGCCCCCCACCCAGTGGGGATTGACAGGGGATCCAGGCCATGTCCCACACCTGGTGGGGCTTGACGGGGGACCTCAAAGCATGCCCCCCGACCCCGGTCTGGGCTGGGGGACCTCAGGCCACACCCCTTGTCTGGGCGCCAGGCCAGGGGACCTGAGGCTACGTTCCCTGCCCGGCGGGGCTTGACAAGGGTGGGACTAGCCAGGTCTGGATCTATCCCAATGAGGGGGGGTGCTGGCTGGGTCTGGGTCTCACGCGATTTTGAGGCTCATGTGGGTGGGCGGGGACTTGACTCTGGGTCCCATGGTGTGCCCCAGACTCTGACAGGAGGAAGGTTTTCATATACATTTTACTAATTTTCTTTCATCTCTGACACTTCTATTATAGAGAAAGGGCAAATAGCAATATTAAATTATTTCCTCTAATTAATCCTCTTATAATGTGCATGAATTTCGTGCACCGGGCCACTAGTACATGATAAACCCACAGCTAACATCATACTCAATGGTCAAAAACTAAAACCATTTCCCCTAAGAACAGGAACAAGACAGGGATGCCCACTCTCACCACTCCTGTTCGACATAGTACTGGAAGTATTAGCCATTGCAATTAGACAAGAAGAAATAAAACGCATCCAAATTGGAAAAGAACAAGTAAAGCTGTCCTTATTTGCAGATGACATGATATTGTATATAAAAAACCCAAAAGACTCCCTCAAAAAACTAATAGACTTAATAAATGATTCGGCAATGTAGTAGGATACAAAATTAATGCCAAGAAATCTATGGCATTTCTATATACCAATAGTGAACTTACAGAAAGAGAGATTAAAAAAGCAATCCCATTTACCATCGCACCAAAAAAATTAAGATACCTAGGAATAAATTTAACTAAGGAAGTAAAAGACCTATACATGGAAAACAACAGGACACTGAAAAAAGAGATAGAGGAAGATGTAAACAGATGGAAGAACATACCATGTTCATGGATTGGTAGAATCAACATCATTTAAATGTCCATACTACCCAAAGCAATCTATTGATTCAATGCACTCCCCATTAAAATACCAACGGCATATTTCACAGACCTAGAAAGAACTCCAAAAATTCATCTGGAATAAAAAACGACCCTGAATAGCCACAGCAATTCTGAGAAAAAAGAACAAAGTAGGTGGGATCTTAATACCAGATTTCTAGCTGTATTACAAAGCCACTGTTCTCAAAACTGCCTGGTACTGGCACAAGAACAGACATATAGATCAATGGAATAGAATGGAGAACCCAGAAATCGACCGAAATCCTTACACTCAATTAATATTTGACAAAGGAGGCATGAACATACAATGGAGTCAAGACAGTCTGTTCAATAAATGGTGTTGGGAAGATTGGACAGATACATGCAAAAAAATGAAACTAGATCACCAACTTACACCATACACAAAAATAAACTCAAAATGGATCAAGGACTTAAACATACAATGAGAAACCATAAAAATACTAGAGGAATGTACAGCCAGAAAAATCTCTGACATATGCCGAAGCAATTTCTTCACTGATACTGCTCTTAGGGCAATGGAAAGAAACTAAAGAGAAAATAAACAAATGGGACTACATCAGAATAAAAAGCTTTTGCATAGCAAAGGAGACCATCAAAACAACAAGAAAGCCCACTGCATGGGAGAACATATTTGCCAATGATATCAACGATAAGGGTTTAATCTCCATCATTTACAGGGAACTCATGCAGCTTAACAAAAAGAAGATAAACAACCCAATCAAAAAATGGGCAACTGATCTAAATAGACACTTTTTGAAGGAAGGCCAAGAGACATATGAAAACCTGCTCAAAGTGACTAATCATCAGAGAGATGCAAATCAAAACAACAATGCAGTACCATCTCACACCTGTCAGAATGGCTATTAACAAATCAACAAATGACAAGTGCTGGTGAGGATGCGGAGAAAAACGAACCCTCGTGCACTGCTGGTGGGATTGCAGACTGGTGCAGCCACTGTGGAGAACAGTAAGGAGTTTTCTCAAAAAACTAAAAATGGAACTCCCATTTGACCCAATGATCCCACTTCTAGGAATATATCCCAAGAAACTAGAAACATGAATCAGAAAGGATATATGCACCCCTATGTTCATAGCAGCACCATTCACCATAGCTAAGATTTGGAAACAGCCTAAGTGCCCATCAGCAGATGAGTGGGTTAAAAAACTGTGGTACATCTACACAATGGAATACTACACTGTGGTAAAAAAGAAGGAGTTCTTACCATTTGCAACAACATGGATGGAGATGGAGAGCATTATGCTAAGTGAAATAAGCCAGGCAGAGAAAGATAAATATCACATGATCTCACTCATTTGTGGAATATAATGAACATAAACTGATGAACAAAAATAGATCCAGAGACAGAGAAACATCAATCAGAACGTCAAACCTCAGGGAAGGTAGGGGACTGTGGGAGTAAGTGGGAGAGATCAACCAAAGGACTTATATGCATGCATATAAGCCTAATCAATGGACACAGACAACAGGGGGGTGGGGGTATGAATGGGAGGTGGGGAGTAATGGGAGAATAAGGACACATATGTAATACCTTAATCAGTAAAGAAATTAAAAGAAAAAAATGTGAGAGGTTTTAGAACTTTTCACATTTCCTAAATGTTAAGTGCATTCTGGCAGGGATGCTCTATTCTTACCTGGGGATCCAGAGCTGTGCCTTAGATTCAGCAGTGTTACATGAATGTGGCTTTGAAATGTATTGGTTTGCATTAGGGGGAGTCAAGAATCTTAAAAAAAATGTTTATGTATCTGGTTTTATTAATGGAAGCAGAATGTAGATCAGGGAAAGTGGATGGATGATCCCATTCTGTCTGTAGTTCTGATTCCATCCGGAGTACTTGGAAAGGTCACTTATGAGCTAGGGTATTTGCAGAGGATAACAGCCAAGATGGCAAAGGATACTGACATCTATGATAATAAAAGTGTAATATGCTAATTAACCAGACAGCCAAACAGTCTTCCGGATGTCCTTCCGGACAAAGCCACAGCTGCGGGAGCTGAGGCAGAAGCGGGTAGGGGCGATCAAGCATGCAGGTGAGCAGTTAGGGGCGATCAGGCAAGCAGGCAGAGTGGTTTGGGGTGATCAGGCAGGAAGGCAAGCAGTTAGGGGCATCAGGCAGGCAGGCGAGTGGTTAGGGGTGATCAGGTAGGTGAGCGGTTAGGAGCCAGAGGTCCCAGATTGCAAGAGGGATGTCCGACTGATAGGCCTACTAGGTAACCTGCAGTCGGACATACCCCAAGGGGTCCCGGATTGCAAGAGGGTGCAGGCCGGGCTGAGGCACCCCCTCCCCATGCATGAATTTCGTGCATTGGGACTCTAGTCCATATAATAAAAGCCTAAGCAACCGTTGTGGCAGAATGACCGGAACGACCGGTCACTATGATGCGCACTGACCACCATGGGGCAGACACTCAACACAGGAGCTACCCCCTGGTCGCCAGTGCGCTCCCACAGAGGGAGTACCACTCAGCTAGAAGTTGGGCTCATGGCTGGTGAGCGCAGCAGTGGTGGTGGGAGCCTCTGCCGTGGTAAGAAGCGAGCGGTCCTGGACTGCGAGAGCCCCAGACTGCAAGAGCCCCTGATTGCAAAAGGGATGTCTGACTGCTGGCTTAGGCCCGATCCCCGGGGCCTCTAGTCTTGTTATAAAAAGGAGAAAGGAAAGAGCTGTGGATGCTTCCAGATGAGATAAATTGAACTGTGAAAGAGTGATTACATTTAATCTCCATTGCTTCAGGGAGGAATGGGTGGGTACTTGTTTGAGTCTTTACACATCTGATTTTATTGCCTTTCTGCTAGCTCTTACTCATGATACTTTGACTTTGTGTGTGCTTTTGATTTTTGACTATGAATCCATATTCCTTTGGAAATTTATCTGTAGAAATTCTTTGAGGCTTAGAGTTGAAGCTTTGTTCTTCTATAGCAGATTTGCTTTTGTTTTTGACAGACACCTAGGGACACCCAGCCCAAGCTTGTACTTACAGTATTGACTTGTGGGTTTTTGGACCATCCCGTTAGTGTGTAAATTTAGATTGCAGATCCAAATGTGGGCCAATCTGTTGTTATAAAATCTCAGTGCAGATATTTTCCTTTTTATACCTGTGTCAAGGTTTATGCATAGCTGGTGTTGAATTGTAAAAATCAAATGTTGAGATCACCTGGTTTTGGCAAATACGCTCAAGAAAAAAGCCAATTTCAGTGGGTATACATACCTTCCTGTATTTCCACTTTCACTAGTTTTTTGGCCATCCAGGATTTCATACATTCTAGCTAGCTTTAGATTTTTTTAAAGATTAAAAATAAATATTTTATATTAACTTGTTTTTAATAGGAGGATTCATCAAGGTGTCAGAAACTGAATTTCATCTGTTCAGTAGAGAACTTTGGGCACCCTCCTGCGATAGGGATCTTTATTATTGACAGCTTACTAACCATATTTTTAAGAGGGAGGCGGGTGACATAGGAGAGATTCCTGTATTAGCAAGAAGTTTGTTATATAAATAACCTTTTAGGTCTCTTTCATTATTAAAGTATGTAGTTTTAGCTAACGTAATCATTTTTGTTTCTCTGAGGAATTTACTATTTTGAACTGGGTTAATATTATTGAATGACATTTATATCTGATTCCACTCGAAAGTTGTGAATATATGTCAGTTATTAGAAAACATTGAATCTGCACTACAAGTCATCTAATCCATGTTGTAGTTTTGAAAGCACGTTCTTAATCTGAAATTGTTGAACAAAATTAGATTGGTTCTATAGCCCTCACTCCAGTGTAAACACAAATGGAATATTTGTACATGGCTGGTATTTTTTGAGAGATGTTATACTTTTTTTTTTTAATATATTTTATTGATTTTTTTACAGAGAGGAAGGGAGAGGGACAGAGAGCTAGAAACATCGATTAGAGAGAAACATCGATCAGCTGCCTCTTGCACACCCCCTACTGGGGATGTGCCCGCAACCAGGGTACATGCCCTTGACCGGAATCGAACCTGGGACCTCGAGTCCGCAGGCCGACGCTCCATCCACTAAGCCAAACCGGCTAGGGCGAGATGTTATACTTTTCAAGTAGAAATCAGTTAAAATGCCCCAGGACTTAATTTTTTTTGTTGTTGTTGTCAAGGGATTATTGAAAAGACCCCTTTCCTATTCTCCACTTGGACAATTTTATGTCATCTTTCAAGATCCAAGTTGGTCATCTTCAGTGTTCTTCCCAGTGTGACTCTCAGTGAACAGAATGTCAGATGAGACATACTGTTTTAAAAACATGCTTCTGCCTTCATCAGTCTGATGCGTTTGGTTGCATAGAGGTTATTGAAAGAAATGAAAAACTTAGATTGCTTAATTAAAGGTATGTTTGAAAAATTGAGCAATCAGCTTTTCCCTGACTAGGTTAATAACTCTTTGCAGTTTAGCTATGGAATAAATGACTTTTCTGTGCAAAAATAATTTCCCATTAAACAAAGCAGTTTGCATAGCACCATCTCTAATTTTTTTATTTTTATTTTTTATCCTCACCTGAGGATATTTTTCCATTGCTTTTTGGGGAAGAGTGGAAGAGAGAGGGAAAGACAGAGAGAAACATCAATCTGAGAGAGAGACATCCATTGGTTACCTCTTGCACACCCCCTGACCAAGGTCCAGGCTGGGGAGGAGCCTACAACTGCAGTACATGCCCTTGGCCGGAATCAAACCTGGCAGGCCATTGCTCTATCCACTGAGCCAAACCAGCTAGGGCTACATAGCACCATCTCTAGACTCAAAAGCAAATGAAGGAACTCACAAATTTATATGTACTATGGACCTGTTCCTTGCACATTATTCATTTTAATTGGGCTTGAGAAATGTCAAATATGGAAATGGCACTTACTTTCCTGATATTAGTGTACATTAAAGCTTTGCAGATGCAAATTTAAGGGACTCCACAGAGCAATGAGAATTACTACCTAGCAATAAGAGAAAGGATTTTGAAACCCTGTGTTTGCTGAGAACATACTGTATAATAAAGAAGGAATATGCAAATTGACCATCACTCCACCACAAAAGATGGCAGTGCCCACAGCGGAGGTGGGGGGGTGTTCCGTAACACAAGATGGCTGTGTCCACAGCGGAGGCGGGGTTTTCATAACACAAGATGGCTGCACCCACAGCAGAGGCTGAGTTCCTGTAACGAGCCTTAACAAGCAATCAGCAGGGACCTGAGGCTGCGCCCCCCCCTCGCCCCGTGGGGCTTGACAGGGGACCTCAGGCTGTGCCCCCCGCCCAGCATGGCTTGACAGGGGACCTCAGGCCGCGCCCCCTGCCCTGGCGCCAGGTCGGGGGACCTCAGGCCACACCCCCGCCCAATGGGGCTTGACGAGGGACCTGAGGCTGCACCTCCCGCCCAGCGGGGCTTGACGAGGGACCTCAGGCCATGACACCCACCTGGCGGGGCTTGACAGGGGATCTCAGGCTGCATCCCCCACCCGGCAGGGCTTGACGGGGCACCTCAAGGCACGCGCCCCACCCCGGCCCAGGCTGGGGGCCCTCAGGCCGTGCCCCCCTCCCCAGCACCGGGCCAGGGAACCTGAGGCTGTGCCCTTCGCCCGGCGGTGCTTGACAAGGGTGGGACTGGCTGGGTTTGGATCTAGCCCAATGGGGGCGGGGGGCAGCTGGGTCTGGGTCTTGCGCAATTTTGAGGCACATGTCAGTGGGCAGGGACTTGACTCTGGGTCCCATGGTGCACCCCAGACTCTGACAGGAGGAAGATTTTCATATCCATTTTACTAATTTTCTTTCATCTCTGACACTTCTATTATAGGGAAAGGACAAATAGCAATATTAAAATATTTCCTCTAATTAATCCCCTTTTTCTCTGGGCCACTAGTATATTATCATTCCAGAGATATAATAGTACATTTGTACAGAGACTTCAAGTCTTTCTGTGCACTGCAAGTATTTTCCCTCTATATGGTTCTTTGAATCACCTGTCTAGTAAAAAAAGGAGAATCAGAAATAACTTTCTCTTCTGAATGTTGTATAAATGATGGTGGGCCCACTCCAATGATTGGGACCAATACATAACTCCTGAGTGCGTCAGGCCCCTTAGATTAAAGTAGTGATTCTCAAAATTTTGTTTCAGGACCCTTTAGAACTCTTAAAAATTACTGAGATCCCAATAGCTTATGTATTAATTCATTTACAAATGACAATAAAAAATACATTACATATTAACATCAAAGCAATGATATCACATGTCATGAAAATTTCACTGTAAAATCATGAGAGAGAGAGACAGAAACAGAGAGACAGAGAGAGAAGGAAGGAAGGGATGGAGGGATGGAGGGATGGAGGGATGGAGGGAGGAGGGAAGGGAAGAAGGGAGGAAGGAAAGAAAATAGCCAGCCAGAGAGAGAAAAAGAAAGATAGGCCAGCCTGGAAATCTTTCCAGGTATAAAGATAGCCACTGGTTTTCCTCCGTGAAGAGTTCTTGGAAGTGAAGGCAAAGGTCATAGTTTTAACACTTTGTACACCATAAGCGTCTATAGCCGCAAACCTCGCATATCAACTCTGGTCACCCATTTTTAAAATCAGACTTGTCAGTGACATCTCTGGGTTTGTAAAGAAAATTATGGTAACTTAAAATTCATAAATATTCCAGTGCACCTGGAAGAAGTAGGGATGGTTTCCGTTTTGGACACATGGCAGTTAACGGGTTAAAACAAAGCTGTGTGTGTACCAGGTATACTTGATAAGATGGGGTGGAACCTGGTGGGAAATGCAGTTTTCATTCTCTTGGAACATAGGCTATAAAACCAGTTAATGGGCAGATAAACCTGCTAAGAGTTGAAGATATCATCCAGCCCAAGCCCAAGTGCAGAATAGTGCTGAATGAATGTGTGCTCACCCCTGCAGACAGGAGCTGTCTCTTACATGAACTGATCCCCCAGAGCCTGTCTGCCCACAGCTTGGTCTGCTCCAAAGCCAGGCAGGCAGCTGGAGGAGATCAGGGTACTCAAGAGGATCCGAAAAGCAAACATAGAGACATAACATATGGGATAGTTCCTGTGAATGGGGAATTAATTCTATTTCAAATGTCAGTAAATCATAAGATAGAAGGCTTATGTAATTCTGCTAGTAAGGTAAAATGCCTTGAGGATATTCCAGTGACACTTTAGAAATCAAGGTCAAGGAATCTAATTGGGTGTTAAAACCCAAATCTGAAATTAACTATAAGAGAAAAGCAACAAAATATATAACACACAGTTTAGGGTGATGCAGTCAAAGTAGAGCAGATGCAGATATAATTAGTTAATTATAATTCTGTTTCTGACAAGTGATTTGAAAATTGAGAAGGGTTGGTCTTTCCTCTTCCCCCTCCCCCTTTTTTGTACTCAGATGATTTTCAGAAACAATTCTTCTTCCCCAGACTCCAGATTGTGGATATCTTGTTGTGCCCAATTGCATCTTTAAAAGGTAACTCCAATTCCAATAAATCCAGATAAGCTGGAATATGTTACTTGACATTTTCCAAAACCCCAGGTTTCAAGGCTAAATATATTGCAAAACCAACTGCTTTTTTTATGGCCTGCCCACAAAATAGAAAATGATGTTTCTTACTATTTTATGCAACCATATCCTGCTGATTGTTTCCTACCTCCAGAGTTGTTAAGAAGCAAAAAAACAAAAACAAAAACAAAAAAAAAACCCTCATCATGTGTTAATAATGCTGCTGACTAATTCAGGGAAGTCCTTAGCCAAAATAAATGATGACTATGACATCTAATTTCTCCTTCTCCTCACTTTCCCATCTCTTTTCCCCATGGGTAAGTCTTCCAGACTTTCAAGCTCATGATCACTGTTAAAAATCAAATACCCAAATTGTTTTGTTGTGCTTAGGTTTAAAGTCAGTGATTCGCTTGGAATTGGGATGCTTCCATTAAAAAAGGAAATGTGGTTTAAATGTGCAATTACTGTTTAATAAAGTTATCTATGATCATCCAACAAGTATTCTAAGTATACCTGTTGCAACAAGGTCAGCTTTTTTGTTTCTTTTTGGGGGGCTTCTCTTTGGTATCTTGAGGCATGTATTTGTATTCAGAATCTACACCAGGCTGCTTTCTTGTTTGTGAGATTTCTCAGTAATGTTGCTACATTTACCTCACCTGATCCAGAAATCTCTCCCTTATGATAGTCTCTGTGTCTGTCCAACCTTTCTTCTTCATCCCTTTCATATATAATTTCTGGAATTTCCTACTGACGTCTATCACCAACTTTTATCCCTCTCAAATCTATGCTCTGTGAACACCAGACAAAGAGAAATAAGAAATGGTTAAAAGTGCCCATGGGTGGGGGAGAAATAAGTTGGGAGAATGTTGCTTTTCATTACAAGTGTTTCTGACTGGTTATACTTTTTTAACCATCCTCTATAATAAAAGTGTAGTATGCAAATTGTCCCCTCAACCCGGAGGTCGTCCAAGAGTTCGACCAGGGGGCAAGGCTGGCCGGGGGAAGGGAGGGAGTACCCAGCTGGCAGCCGGCAGCCACTAGGAAACCTACCAGTGCACGAATTTTGTGCACTGGGCCTCTAGTATGCTTATAATACTTTATGAAATTGAATCCATTCATCATTCTTGACAATTCCAGAATTGTATTCTAAAGATGTTAATGTGATGATGTTATTCCTCTAAGACCCTTTAATGATGCCCCATTGCCTATATGCTATCAACAAACCACTATTACATATTCCTGTGCTTCTGCACATGCCATTCCCTCTGACAGGAATGCAGATCCCATTGATAGGGATGGATCATTGTGCCAGTCTTCTTCTCTGGACCTGGGGTTTGCACGGGTGCTCTGCCCAGACTGAGCAGGGATGGACCTGTCTTACATGAACTCAGGTGGACTAATTAAATCTTCTGGATTTGCCCTCCCTGTTTTCCACAGCAGTCTGAGCTATCAGCTGAAGGAAGTCCAGAAAAAATAGGAACCTCCCAACTTCATCATCGGAAAGTCATTTCCTTGAACAAGCAGATTCTGCAGAAGACCAAACATCTGGAAGAGGTTGGTGTTTTCCTTTTATAATTTTATTTATGTAAAATGAAACTATTTTTCATGAAGGTAGAAATTGGGGAAGGAGTTAAGATTGTTGTGGTAGAATGGTTGAAGGAGGTTCCAGGACAGGGGTCAGCATACTATAGTCCTTATGCCAATCCAGCCTCCACTTCTTTTTGTAAGTAAAGTTTTATTGGAATACATGTACACCCATACGTTTGTATGTTTTCTGTGGCTACTTTCAAGCTCCAGTGGCAGAGTTGACTAGGTGCAGCAGAGACCACATGGCCTACAAAGCCTAAAATATTATCTGGCCCCTTACCGAAAAAGTTTGCCAACCTCTATTCTAGAAGATCACAGGGCAAGAGTAGCATTTATTCACAAATACTTACTCAGTACCTCTGTGTGCTCGGAACTAAACTAGGCTATGTGGATGAATGAAGAACAAGTTATGATCCTGCTTTCAAGGATCTTCAAGTAATAATGAGAGACATACACTACTTCATTCACACACCTCATTTAGTTACATCTGTGGTAAGTGCTTGAAGGAGGCGTCTAGAGAGCCGAGAGAGCACCTGAGGTGAGACCTATTGAGTAGGTGCTGGCTGGGCAGGAAGTCTGCATGGGAGGTGTGGGGCTTGGGTGAGGACTTATGCAATAACATGAACTAAGACCTGAAAAAGGATAGGTCTTGACCAATATCTCTTTTGTGGCTGGAGAATCATGAGTGAGGCAGCTGGTTGGCAGAACATGATCAGATAAGATCTCTGAGGTGAAGTTAAGGACAGTGGAAGCCATTGGAGGTTTTAAGTAGGAGAGTAGCAGGATCAGTTTGCATGTTTCAAAGACCATTCTGTTTGCTGTAGGAGCATGAGTTCATTGGATTTGGGTGAGAAGTGGTTTAGGAAGAACCATTAGGAGGCTGATCCAGTGGTCCAGACATGAGCTTTTGGTGGCTTTGACTAGTGGTAATAGGGGAAATGGAGGAAACCAGATCATTTTTAAGAGAGCTTTAGGAGATGGCGTTCTGTAATACTTGATGATAGATGGAACTGTTTTAGAAAGACCTTCACATATTCTTGAAAAGAAGGCATAAGAGGAAGCCGGGGAGTTTGACTCAGGAACAGTCATTAGAAGACAAAATGTTATATGCTTCAGTTACATTGGCAGTAATATTTAATTAGGAAAATACATGTAGCAGAAGATGGGAATGAATATGGCTTTCTAAAGAACAGTTCACCAGTAGTTTCTGTAACAATTGATTTTCCAAAAATGGGTGCCAGTTTGCATTATGAACTTGTATATTTTTCATCTTTTCAAATCCCACATAGTATATCAAATGGTCCTACCCAGTCATTTCTTTGATTGAATTTGTTCGACCACAGCTGAAAAAACAGTAGGCTGGATTTACCAAATGCTCTGTATCATAAGCAAACAAGGATTCCAAGGTGGACTGTGATTTGGTTTTCATTTGATAATTTGTTTAGGCATTTTAATTCATAGCACAGAAAGTATTATCTTTACCCCTGACTCTTGCCAGTGAAAAGAACCTGAAAGTGATTGGTTCAAAAAGGACTCAGCACAGAATTGAAAGAGCATGAATCAAGGATGAGGCTTTATCCATCCCAATGTCTTTGTCCTCCGAGGAAGGACAGTTTGGGGGATATTGCAGACCCCATGAACCAGATTATCTCAGCATGAGTAGATATTTTCTTTCAACTCCTGTCTAAACTTGGAGAGAAGGAATGCTGTGCGCCCTTCCAGTGGCAGTCCTGGCACTTTCTTAGTCCAGGTGAAAGGGCAGTGTCTCTGAACCTGTTTACCAAGAGCCTGGCATTTTTTTGAATACTGCCTAACATGTAGTTAGTAAAGGACAGTGATCATTATTGCAGTGGCTAGTGTTACTAAAGATACCCAGCATGTGCAATAACCCCTGCCTGTGTATCTAGGCCAGTGGTCGGCAAACTGCAGCTCACGAGCCACATGCGGCTCGCGAGCCGCAGTTTGCCGCTCTGTTGACTAATGAGTTTGCCGACCACTGACCTAGACTCTCGATTCCAATAATTACAGACAGGCCGTTGTTGTTCCTTGTGATTAAGCCCCTATCTCAGTGGTCGGCACTGAGCCACATGCGGCTCGCGAGCCGCAGTTTGCCGACCACTGGTCTAGGCCAACTGGATGAGGAAAATGAGGCAGGGACATAGACATTTAATCGGGGTCACATAGCACATATGAGGTTAGGGGGTCTCAAATGATAATAAACATGTGCCTAGAGAGGTTGCTTTAAGAACAAAATGAAAAATATAAACAGGCATGCACTTTTCAATGAACCAAAGCTTTATGCAAATGTAAGGCGCCAAAGATGAGAAGGTTTCAAAATAAGCCTAGATGTGAATATTTTATAAAGATTCAAAATCAACATCAAAATTTTCATAAACATTTTTTCAAAAAAAATTATTTGAGCTATAAGAATATACATTTTTTCTAGGTTACTTGCTAAATAAACCCATTTTAATTTGGATTGTTCTATCAAAAAAAATCTGAAGCTTCAAAACTTTGTTACTGTCCCTAAATTTGCCCTGCTACAAAAGATTGCTCACCTCTAGGCTAGCTGGTCTACAGAATTGTTTAATCTTCTAATAGTGTCTGATTGTATCTGTCAGAAGTCACAGGGCAACAAACAACAATCCTAACAGCAAGTCTTTTGTGTAAAATCCAAGTCTTTAGAGCTTCAACCCTAGTTCCTTCCACTCTCTCCTCAACTGCCTCTCTGGCCACCTCATCTGGCCTTGTATGTCCATCTTACACTTATTTCTTGGTTCACACTGAATAGAGAGCCACAGTGAGGAAGTATATACTGTGTGTGCATGTACGTATGTGTGTGTGTGCACGCGTGCGCGTGCGCACATGCATAGATGTGCTAAACACACATATTTTTCTGTCTCATCAATTTGTAAATGCTTTGTGTTTTTTTTTAATTATAGGGATCATACAAGCTTACTGTAAATAAATCAAATAGTATACAACTATCTATACTAATAAAAGGGTAATATGCAAATTGGTCACGATGCCCTCACAGTAACAACCAACAGCAGGCTGCGTGGGGTGACAAGGCCGGCAGGGGAGGATAGCGAGGGATGACCAAACTACTGACCAGCAGGCTGCGTGGGGTGACCAGGCCAGCAGAGGTGTTAGCAAGGGACGACCAAAGGACTGAGCAGCAGGCTGCGTGGGGCGACCAGGCAGGCAGGGGGGGTTAGCGAGGGACGACCAAAGGATTGAGCAGCAGGCTGCGTGGGGCAACCAGGCTGGCAGGGGGTTAGCGAGGGACGACCAAATGACTGACCAACAGGCTGCATGGGGCGACCAAGCCGGCAGAGGGGAGCAGTGAGGGGCAACCAGGCCAGCGGGGGGGCGGGGGAGGCAGTTGGGAGCGACCAGGCCGGTGGGGGGGCAATTAGGGGCAATCAGGCTGGCAGGCAGACGCAGTTAGGGGTGATCAGGCTGGCAGGGGGGGCCAGTTAGGGGTGATCAGACAGGCAGGCAGGTGTGCAGTTAGGATCCAGCGGTCCCGGATTGTGAGAGGGATGTCCGATCCTTGGGATTGGGCCAAAACCGGCAGTCGGACATCCCCCAAGGGGTCCCGGATTGGAGAGGGTGCAGGCTGGGCTGAGGGGACCCCCTTCCCCTGTGCATGAATTTCTTGCACCGGCCTCTAGTATAAAAATCAAAATGTTGCCTGGCTGGTGTGGTTTAGTAGTTGAATGTCAACCTATGAACCAGTAGGTCACGATTAAATTCCCACTCAGGGCACATGCCCAGATTGTGGGCTCGATCCCCAGTAGAGGCATGCAGGAGGCTGACGATCGATGTTTCTCTCTCATCAATGTTTCTATCTCTCTATCCCTCTACCTTCCTCTCTGTAAAA
The DNA here is from genome assembly GCF_963455305.1 of Plecotus auritus. NCBI lineage: Eukaryota > Metazoa > Chordata > Mammalia > Chiroptera > Vespertilionidae > Plecotus > Plecotus auritus. Next base: position 88,315,403 of record NC_137776.1, on the reverse strand, counting down.
TCAGTTTTTAAAAATGTTTTTAAAAAATGATAAAAATGCTTCACTTCTTAGCCCAGCCTTTATTTTCTAGGCCTTTGCAAGCACTTATATATGCCCATTTACCTGGGGACAGTGGGTTGTCTGGTTACAAGATTGAATTTTTTTTTAACCTCTTCTATCACAAATATCTCTTTTTCAGTAATAATAATGGCTAATAACTTTTTTACTGAGTAATTACAAGCTGTGTTTTTTTAAATTAACTCCTTCAGTTCATACAACATCCTTATGAAGAAGTTACTGCTACTGTCCTCTCCCATCCAAGTATTAACCTTGCTTAGCTGCCGAGATCAGACAAAATCAGACATATTCAGGGTGGTATGACTTTAGATTATCCTCAATTTACAAATAAGGAAACGGACACACAGAAGTGAGGTAATTTTGCCGTGGTCTCACAGCTTGTTAGCAGTGCAACTAAGATTTGAACATACAGATCTACCTCATTCTTTATAATGTCTGTTTAATGTGACATAGGATATATGTACCATAATTTATTTAACTTGTTCCCCATTTATGGGTATGTAGGTTTTTCCAAGATTTTTTTCCCAATTGCAAATTTATGCTACCATGAATACTTTCATGCCATCATCTTTGTACAAATCCTATATAATAAAAGGGTAATATGCAAATTGACCGAATGGTGGAATATCCGGAATGCCCCCAGCTTCTCGCCCCAGCTGGCTCTGCCCCTGAGCAGGGCCCCCCACCCCAAGCGGGGTTGGGGCCAGCTGGCAAACAGCCCACGGCCCCTCGCCCCAGCCGGCCTGCCCCCATGGCCCCTATCAGGAGGGCTGGCTGGACCCCACCAGTGCACAAATTCGTGCACCAGACCTCTAGTATGTAAATATTTCTTTAAGATAAATATTAGGAAGTGGAATTACTGGATCAAAAAATATATGCCTTTTCAATTTTGCTAAAAACTGTCAAATTATTCATAAATTAGTTTACCAATTTACAGTTCTAACAATAGTATGTGAGAGAATCAAAACTTGACATCTAAGAACCTCTCCTACGCGGTAATATAGGGGGAAAGCAACCAAGATGCACCCATGGAGAAGGTCTTAGCCCAACAGAGAGATGGAGAAGGGTAAAAGCAGAAGGATTTAGAGGACATCACATGGTCCAACAAGAGAATATTTTGCAGTGGCATAGAACTGCAGTGCAGCTGGTAGATAACTCAGAAGACACCAGAGATTGAGGAAAAAAAGAGGAATCAAGAAAGAAAATATTGCGCTAGCCGGTTTGACTCAGTGGATAAAGTGTAGGCCTGCGGACTGAAGGGTCCCCGGTTTGATTCCAGTCAGGGGCACATGCTGGGGTTACGGGCTTGATCCGCAGTTGCGGGTATGCAGGAGGCAGCCGATTAATGATACCTTCTCATCATTGATGTTTCTATGTCTCTCTCTCTCTCCCTTCCTCTCTGAAATCAATAAAAATACTTTTTTTAAAGAAAAAAAGAAAGAAAATATTGGCCCTGGCTGGTGTTGCTCAGTTGGTTGAGCATCACCCCATGCACTGAGAAGTTGCCAGTTTGATTCCCGGTCAGGGCATATGCCTGGGTTGCTGGCTTGATCCCCAGTTGGAGCCGTGCAGGAGGCAGCTGATCAATGATTCTCTTTCATTGATGTTTCTATCTCTCTCTCCCTCTCCCTTCTTCTCTCTATAAAATCAATAAACACATATTTTAAAAAGAAACATTTTTAAAAACGAAATGAAAGTATTAACCAGCAGCTGAATTTGGGGGGTAATGAAGGTTAATGAAGAAGAAAATGGAGATAGGAGAGTCATGGAGGATTAGAGCAAGGTGGAAAACTAAGCCTAGCTACGGAGACATTTCCTTTTTAAATAAATATGGTCAGATGAGACGGGGAAAACTCTTGGTAGTTAAATTAATTGGAGAAGAGGTGAGTCTTCCATTCTTAGCACACATCTACTTCCCTGCCAAGATCCAGCCTGTGTGAGTCCGTCTTTGTACTCCCAGATGAGTAAAGTGACTGTTTCCTTGGGCATCCATCCCCTGGGCCTGTCTGCTGCTGCTCTTCTCATACTTTACTCCCCAGTTTACTAGTCCAGCTCCTTGAGGGCAAGGGCTGTGTCATGTTCGAAGTATCCTCCCACTCACCTCATTTGAGCAGAGCTTTGGGTAAATGTCAGGTGTATGGGTGCAGGGATGAGAGGAGGGCAGGATAGTTGGGTGAAGGAGGTGAGGAAAATGCCAGGATCCCTTCCTGGAGCCTCAAAGAATATCAAGAGTTAAATCATTAGGATTTCAAGAGAAAAAACAAAAACAAAACACTTTCTCCAGAAATATACTCATCTGCCAATTACACAAACAGGTTAATAAAAGCTCTCATTACACAGGTGGCTCCCTTTGAAAAGGAAGAAGCCAGAGCCCACCTGCTTCCCTCCTTCATCACTTCTGCTCTCTGCTTGAGTTGGCTTCCTGGTAGGCTTTGTTGTAGTGTAACCATTCATCAGTCTGAAGACTGGTAATTAGAAGTATGATTGAGGAGTCATGATTTCTGAAGATGATACTGTTTTCAATAAGTTGCTTACAGGTTCAAGGATGGGCAAGTTATTTTGTCATAATTTTTGAGCTATAGGATAAAATTTCTCATTGTTAATTTGTACACAGGTAACAGTCTGCTACTTCCCCTTTTCAAAAGTAGAAACGTACAAACCCTTTGAACTTTTAATGGAACGTTTTCAGATTTCTACAAGTTCATAGACAGCACAAGGCTATACCTTTTCAGTAAGAAAAAGGGAAATGACATTTTTGAGATGCAAGTTTACAATTTATGTAACTTTGAACGTAAAGGTAATTCATTTTCTTTCTGTTAGTGTTGAAGTCCTAAATCCTTTCTTCTATCTTGTGTTATTTGCCAGCCAGTCATATTCTGTGCTAGAATCATGAGTGCTGAAATGCAGTGTGTATTCTGTGATGGGCAAGTTGGTTAACTGAATCATTTGTAGCCAGATAGAAAAATTAGACCTGAATGTAAAACCAGGCTTTATCAGTTATCAGCTCTAAAGCAAGTCACTTCACCCTTCTGAGTCTTTATTTCCTTATCTGTAAGATAAGGATAATGTCTTCTCCCATTGAATATAAGGTTCAGTGATAGGATTTATGCAGAATATCTAGCATAGCTTATGACCTGTACTTGATACTAGTTATATATGAGTTTTCTCTTCATTTGTTCTTGGCAATCTTTCTAAAATTCCCATGTTTGCTCAGTTTAAATCTTTCTAAGCTTCCATTTTCTCATCTGTGAAATGGGGATTTCATCCATATCTGTATTGTAAAGATCAAATGAGAGCCAATGTCTTCTATCTTTCATTTACAGCTGCAGGCAAATCATACCACTCTACAAGCCAGATACGATGAAACAAAGAAAACACTGAAAGAGGTGAGTAGATTTTCCTTCCTCCGTGGGCCATCTTAAGAATCATATTGACCTGCACTATTATTGGAATGCCGTGTGTCATCTGTCTGTGTGGAGGAGTCATGATTCTCTTCTCAGGGCTCAGGTCCATTTGGGGGCATAGGACAATCATATGGCAGTGCCTGACCCATGCCACTAGTTTATCCATGCTTCCATGTTCCAGCCCATCCGCGATTTAAGTGGGAGAGATCACTGAGTTGGCTTGCTGAGGAAGGCAGGCCACATAGGTGGGGGCAGGCCACATAGAAAAACATGCGGGGTCATTCACAGTAAGTGGCCCCTGCTCCTCAAGCTGCAAGTTGCAGAATAGTTCCAAATACTGAATTCCATGAGAGTGAGGCGGTTTCTGTTTGTAATATCACAGTGACATAATTTGCTGTTCAAAATTACTGAGTAAGCCTAGGTGGGGTGGTTTGGGTGGGGGAGGTGTCTCAGGAGGAAGAGAGAGTTTATTGGTATATTTTGAAGCATGTGATTCATTTTCTAATCCAGGTTACAACTGTACCACCTCACATCATCACTAGAGTGTTGCTTCCTCCATGTCTGATATCCTAGGAAACAAATACCTCTGACACCAGCTCTGTTGTGAGGAGAGTGAGATATTTATGCCCTTGCATAGCCATAGAACTACCCTCATCTGGATCAGAAAAGCTCTTGTTGGGACTAGGGAGCTCAGGCTGTGGCTGTACTCTACAGGCCCTCACTGCAAGTGCCCCAGGAGTACTTTTTGGACTTTGTGGAAACTGGACTGATGTTCAAAGACATTTCTGAAACCAAACCAGTCCCTATTTTTTAAAATTTTACATGAAATTTACCCATTTAAATTCTTATATATAGCAATATGCAGCACTTGTAAGCCTGAAAACCTGACAAAGCTTTTTAATTCTGACCTGGACTAAACTCTTTGATTATTGTCAGAATGCTTAAAAAGGGCAGTTAGAGTAAATTGTTTAAAATTCTTTCTAAAGATGCCTGCGTTGCATTAGGATCAGCTTTCTTTCCACTCTTCTGTGACTACATTCCTTAGGGATTAGATAGCAAACTCCTGGGGTGGAATTTCTACTGCTGTCCTTTAATGCTGCAAAGTCCCTAACGTGAAGTTTGCCAAGTCATGGATCAAGTCATGGATGTAAAAATCTGGGAAAGATTAAAGACAAAACATCTTGATATCAATTTCCTAAAATGCATATATGCCTTAGGATATAAATCCTAAGTGGCTATAAAGTGGCTTTTTGTACAAAACATTAAATCAAGTATTTGTTGAGCCCCTTTCAGAAAGGTAGACGTGTGATTTAAGTCAATAATAAGAGATAATTTTCCTACCCTCAAATAATGCAGCCAGCATTAGTGTGTGCTGGGTGTACTCTGGGCACGTCACTTTTATTAGTCCATTTTATCTTTCCAACAGCCCTAACAACACACTGCTATCATCCTTGTTTTGCAGATAGGGAAACTAAGGCAGAAAGGTCATGCACAGGGCCAGGCTGGCAGTCTGGCACCAAAAACCTCTTGGAGACGAGTGGGACAGTCATACTAATTCCCATCCACAAAAATGGGAAGCTCTACAAAACCTAGTTCTGAACTACTTAGGAAGGAGCCTGATTTGGTCAGAGTACTAAAGACCAGGCCCCTGGATTAATAACAAGCTTCGTGTTTGGTCCTCAGTCTCCTTATCTATTCTAGGCACTAGGCAAAGATTGGCAAAGTGAATACTCTGTGCCCTTTTAACCAGTATTCCCAGGTATTACCTTTTCAGCAAAAGCTATCCTTCCGGGATAACCTAGTGGCACTAAAAAAAATGGGGAGACCCGTCTTTCCAGTAAATCAGAGTAAGTAAAGCAGTGCATGATGGATAGAGAACAGGTGACTATATAAAATCTGTGGGGGCCCTAGCTGGTTTGGCTCAGTGGATACAGTCTGAGCCTGCGGACTGAAGGGTCCCGGTTTTGATTCTGGTTAAGGGTACATACCCAGGTTGCATGCGCGATCCCCAGTAGAGGGTGTGCAGGAAGCAACCAATCAGTGATTCTCTCTCATCATTTATGTTTCTATCTCTCTCCCTCCTTCCTCTCTGAAAGCAATAAAAATATTTTTTTAAAAAATGAAATAAAATTTGTGGGGAAGGCTGCACACCGCTGTAAGAAGACCCGAGACTGGCTGGCCCCTGCATTGGCTGCCAGATTCTAGCCTGTCCACTTTTTAATTTCAGTAATCACAACTTTAATTTCCTGTGTGTGAGCTTGAGCCTTTCTAATATAAGCAGTATCCTGTCCTCTCTCTCTAAGGACATTAATTGTCTGAAGTTTTTCTTATAAACTATTTCTTCAGAGCAAAATTCATGTTGAGTTGATACATCTTTTTTTATGGCATTATCTTTCTTCAGATGTTTGATAATTTTTTATGGTATGCCTATCTTTGATTCTCAAATTTCCTTTTACGAATCGTGTTGATTCTGTATCTATTTTATGCAGCTTGCTTCATGTAATTATTTTGGAAGGGTGGGTCCTACTCTTCAATGGGATCAGCCGGTGGTAACTAATATTCGGGGTTGAAGAATCTCGCCCTTTCTCCTGGGTATTGTCGACTCTGGGGCCTTGCCCTGCCTCTGTGACTCAAGCACCAGCTCTTGAATTAGCTCGTGGGTTGAGTGCCATGATGCTTGACCCAGCTGCTGATCCTGATGCATATCAGTCCTTCTGCGTCTGCTAATTCCACACAGTAGGCCTCCTCAGTCCATCTCTGTCTGTTGGCTATTTTTCTTGTTCCTTGTTCCAACATAATAGTCTGGATTTTTAGGACCTGAGGCAAGAAGGGGTTGCTGCAACTTGTACATGGTCCTTCATTTTCAACTAGAATCCTTGGGACTTTTTTTAAGTTCTTTTGAGTAAGTAACACATTTACATAGTTCAAACTTCAAAAAGTACAAAGGGTACACTCCAGGAACTCAGCTACACAGTTACCTTCTCCAGAGGTGACTATAGTGTGACCAGCTTCTTACGAATTTTTCTGAAAGTAATGTATGCATATATAAGTAACCTGCACATTCTTTTATACATGTATACATTTAATGTATATACATTCTTTATACTAATTGGAAGCATATTATACTTATGGTTTTGTACCTTGTTTTCTTCACATCACAGTAGATACTAGAGTTCATCATAAAAACTGCATTATTTTTAATAGCATGTTAGTATTCTATTATATAATACTAGAGGTCCAGTGCATGAAATTCGTGCATGGGGGGGGGGGGTGTCCCTCAGCCTGGCCTGCACCCTCTCCAATCTGGGATCCCTCTCACAATCCAGAACCACTGGCTCCTAACCTCTCACCTGCCTGCCTGCCTGATGCTCCTAACTGCTCCCCTGCTGGCCTGATGGCCCTAACTGTTCTTTCCTGCTGGCTTGCTTCCCCTAACTGCCTATCTGCGCTCCCCTCCTGGCCTGAGCCCCCTAACTGCCTATCTGCTCTCCCCTCCTGGCGTGATCCCCCTAACTGCCTATCTGCTCTCCCCTCCTGGCCTGATCCCCCTAACTGCCTATCTGCTCTCCCTTCCTCTCCGCGCCCTTCAAACACCCAGCGCAGGCGTGCTGAGAGCTCTCTGTCATGGCCCCACCCCATCCTGATTGGTCGTTACATGACAGAGTCCCAGCCAATTTGCATATTCCTCTATTATTAGTATAGATAGTTCTACACTTTAGTTTATTTTTCAAATTTTCTTTTTTAAAAACCTCACAATCTGACTCAAAATGGAGGTGAAATTATTCAAGAAGATAGGAGATTTAACCCTGTTCCCTGTTAATTAACATTCTGAAATTTAAACCCAGGTCTGTCTTTCACAGCCACTCCTTTTATTCCCCCCTTCCTACTGAAAGCCACCTGCTTCAACATTACTTTTTTTTTTTTTTTTTTTTAATATATTTTATTGTGATTTTTTACAGAGAGGAAGGGAGAGGGATAGAGAGTTAGAAACATTGATGAGAGAGAAACATCAATCAGCTGCCTCCTGCACGCCCCTACTGGGGATGTGCCCGCAACCAAGGTACATGCCCTTGACGGAATCGAAACTGGGACCCTTGAGTCCGCAGGCCGACGCTCTATCCACTGAGCCAAACCGGTCAGGGCTTCAACATTACTTTTGACGTTTTACAACCATTTGCTTCTTGATTGAAAGTTGTTGCCAAGGTTTTGTTAACCAGCAAGCAATATGTGTCAGGAAGGGTTTGGTTTTGACCTGCCCATGTTTTCCCTCCACCCCCATCCTATTTTTCTTGTTCACCTGTTTTCTCAATGTACAGCTAAATCCTGTGGGCTTGGCCACCTGTCAGAAGTGGAGTTCAGGTGGAACCACGGGGAAGGAGAATGGCAGCGCTCCCTCTTCTGTGTTACCAAATCTCTAGCAACAAGGCCTCCATTCTCTCTTGCAGTTGAAGAGTCATAGTGAGAAACTGGACAAGGAACAGGCAGCCCTTGAGAAGATAGAATCCAAAGCTGATCCAAGGTAAGAGGTTTCAGCATGTGTTTATTTTCTCTTTGAAGAAAGGGACTTCGCCAGTACCTGATGGCTTAATTGGTTGGCTCACAGGACTAAGGAGCCAGGGGTCATGCTTTTGTCCTTGTACAGGTCAGTTAATTTCATGTGCTACCCAGAATGTGCCTGTCGCTCAGGCACATGCTGAGATGTGCTTGGGCTGCCTGTTCCTCCCAATTGCCCTTGGGATCAGAAGCAATATGCTTAGAGTTTTAATTATTTTTTCATTTTTCTGTTTTTAAAAACTAAGTAATACATTCACAGTACACAAAGGCATATGGTGAAAAGTCTCTCTCCCACCTCCTCCCCCAGACACCCAGTTCTCCCAGGAGTCAACCATTGTTACCAGTCTTTAATAGCACTTACTTCAGCCCTGTCTCCTTGGGAGTAAAGATGCAATTTTTTCTGCCAAAAATCAGCCTCTGGTTTTTTGTGGCGTTTTTTTCCCCATTTTAAATTAATTGTCTTTAGATTATTTAAATTATACAGATAAAGCACTTACATTTGATGTTTTGTCAGCAAGCTGTTTGGGTGGTGAAATCTCCAAAGTGTCTGTCACTCATTTGAATGAGATAGTTAAATCATTAAGCTTCAGGCCCAGATTGAGCAGTTCTGGATTCGATGGACATTTTAGCTAGGAAGTGCCCACAGCTTACTTGGCTTTATAATTAGAAAGCCCTCTCATGATATGGAGAAAAACTATTAGATACTTGACATTCTTATATTCAAATTAGTGTGTTTAATGACCTTAAGCAACATGTTTCCTTTTCAGAATGGATATTAAAAATGGTTTTCCATATGCTTTGAATACGATTGAGTAATTGGTATTGTTAAGTATATCCAGTATTTTGAAATTCATTGATGTTTCTGCAGTTGACATTTTAATTCTGGTTTCTGTAATGTTTGTTTGGATGTAGCTAATGGACTCTGGCATATAAATGAATAATAATGTCAGTCTTAATCACTTGTGGAGAACCCATTAGACACTTGGGAGAGACAAAGGAAATTAAAAGGGAGTCCTTTTTTAGTTGGGGACTTGGTTTTAGCTGTGATTCATAAAATCATAATAGCTTGCCATATGTCATTTTTTATCTTTTCAGTATTCTGCAGAACTTGAGAGCACTTGTAGCCATGAATGAAAACCTAAAGAGCCAGGAACAGGAGTTTAAAGCACATTGTCGAGTAAGTGTTGCTTGGTGTCAGCAGACATTAAACCAGGAATCTTGTAAAATCTCTTGCTTTCCCTCCCCTTGTCCTGATGTGGCATCCTATCCAGGTGCAGTCAGAAAAGGAGATTCCTGTCCTAGCCAGTTTGGGGTTTGGCTCCTCAGTTAGAGCTTCGGCCCTCAGACTAAAGGGTCATGGGTTCGATTCCGGTCAAGGGCACGTACCTTGGTTGCAGGCTCGATCCCCGGCCCCAGACAGGGCATGTGCAGGAGGCAACCAATGAATGTGTCTCTCTCACATTGATGATGTTGCTCTCTTTCTTGTCTCTCCCCCTCTCTTCCACTCTATAAAAATCAGTGGAAAAAATATCCTTGGGTAAGGATTTACAAAAAAAAAAAAAGAAAGAAATTCCTCAAACAGTTGTGTAAGATGAATAGAGTACTGTGGTAGGTACCCTCTGAAGACACCGGGTGTGCCAAACAGTCTTACAAATAATGTTTTCTAATTTATAAATGTATTTAAAAGAAAAGTCTTACCAAATATAAAGGAATAATATTATATAAAAGCAGGGATGTCCTGAAAACCTGGGATATCTGTTCATCCTGTGTATAAGTCCTTGTTTCTGCCGTCTGAGGACTTGATGTCTAGTAGTGGGGGTGATGGGTGCACAAGTGCCCATGACCACAGCAGGAGGCAGGAGATGCAGCCCTGCAAGCTCTGTGTAGCCTCCTGAAAAAACTGTCCCAGACTGAAAGTTGGAGATCAGGGCAGCTAATTCCTAATAGACTTTTTGTCTTAGCATAAACACACGAAATATGAAAATAAGACTCTGGGTCAAGTTAAAAAGTGCATCCAGTTTCTAGCTTGTCCAAGTTTCATAAACATTTGTATCACTTTTGCAGGAGGAAATGACACGGCTACAGCAGGATATTGAAAACCTGAAAGCGGAGAGAGCTCCAGGTGGAGAAGTAAAGGTAAAGGCCCTGCAGGAGTGCTCGAACTATGAGACGCTGTTATGACTCAGACTGAAAAGTTTCCTGGAGGACTAATCAGCGAATGGACTGGCTGGAAAGACGAGTTACCTTAACCTGGTCCCCTGAGCACACATTTCTCAGCTGTTTTCATCACATGATTTATTTAGATTTCTATCCCTCTCCTTTCTCTTCCTTCTCGTGGGTGAAAGACAGCAGTGGGTGTGGACAGCACCTACTCCAAATGAGAATGGCTAGATTATAAGTCGTCGTCTTCCTCCTTCAGAGAAGGGGTGTTTTCAGGAGCTGCCTGAGCTCTGCTTCCCACTCAACCTATTCTTCTCTAAATTTGGGACCACTTTACTCCTTTCACCCTCCATTCCTGCTAGGGATATGCCCCACCCTTAGAAGGCAGCACTGAGCGGAAGCAGGGGAACAGTGCTAGGTTACTATCAGGCTTCCTGCACTGAGGGGCCTGCCTGGCTCTCTGAACAAAGACTAGGTCTCCTAAGGAGCTAGTATGGGTTTCTATCAAGCCTAGCACAAGGATAGAAAAAAGTCTCACCAGTATAAGCACTGCTTTGTTTGTTTTCTCTTCTCACGCTTGATTCAAGGCTTATTTCGTAGCACCCCTGTGCTTGGGTGTGAGAGTTGGACATGATCTCAGACTCATCAATTGCACCATCTCCCTCATAAAAATAAGGAACTTGAGGCTCAGGGAGGGGAAGAAACTTGTGCAAGCCAATTGGCAGGAGCGCTCTCCAGCCCGTTTGCTTAGGGACTGAGAGGGACACTGCCATATCAGCAGGGAGATGCCGCCTGCCTGCCATGTCATTTCAGCCAGACCATACTACTCTCCCCACCTGTGAGAAGGGGGAATACCAGAGTGTGGCCGTGCTGGGCAGTGGTGTCCTGGGACCATCATCACACAGTTGCCTCTCCAGTTGTTAATAAAATTTTGAACCTTTGAGGCTCAAATCATCAGCTCAGTCAGCTTCTGAATTTGCATACATCACAGACTTTTAGGATCCCGTTTTTCTTCTCATCAATCACATCTCCTTAGAAGGATTATTACATTCAAAGATAAGGTTAGCTTATTTGTAACTGACAGACATTTAAGAACAATTTAAAATCTGGGGCTAATGTAGGACTGTTCCCTTTCTGTTCCCTGACCAGACATGGTCGGTGAACTGTCCCCCACACCACTCATTCCTACCTCAGCTTCTATCGCATTTGCCTTCCTCAGAGTTGTTTCTTACTGTTTACTGTTTCAGACCCTCTCCAGTGGAGAGCCGAATGATGCCCTCACCCCTGTGATGACTCATAATGTAAGTACCTTCCCGTTATCAGGACTGCCAGTGTTCTCTGCAGGTGTGGTGGCCAGCTTTATACTCTCCTGTGGCACTTTCTCATGCCTGCCTTCATTTTCTCTACGGCCATCTCCTCATCTGGAATGTTGGGAGCATTGCCCCATTTTGCACACCTGGTCCCTCAGATGGAGGCAGGATCTCACCAGGGCTGGCCTTGAAGGCCACCATTCTAGGGAGGGTTTCTCCTAGCACCTTGTGCAGGAGTGCTGTCTTTACTCTGGCATCTCTGCTGAGAAAGGGGAAGCCTGCATTGGCCGTACATGCTGGTCACAACCCCAAGGCTCTGGGGGGTGGGTTGGTGAGAGCGAAGAACATCTCTCTTCATTGTACTACATTCCAGGGTCAGCAAACCATAAAGGGCCAGTAAATATTTTTAGCTTTGTGGGCCACTCCACTGTAGTGGTCATAGTCAGTAGGTAAATCAAAGGCTGAGACTGTGTTCCAGTAGAGCTTTACTTACAGAAATAGGCAGAGGCAGATTTGGTCCAAGTGCTGTCAGATTTGGTTTTTGGGCTACAGTTTGCTGACCTCTGTGCTGAGTTAAACTAATGCTTCCAGGACTCCAGCACTCCAGGAAACCTTCAGGAGAAAGAGAAAAGGGAGAGGAGGAGGAAGAGAGAAGCAGGAAAGCCTCTAATCATTTTCCTTCTTTAGGGATTCTTTTCCCTTTGTGCCCTTAGAGCATGAGCTTCAGGACTCCTATGAAGTCTGTAGGGTTTGCCTGCAGCTGAGCCCTTTGGAGGAGACAGTGTTGTTTCTCTCTCTCTCTCTCTCTCTCTCTCTCTCTCTCTCCCCCCCCCCCTCGATGTGTGTGCCTGTGTATGCATTAGGTAGGGGACACTCCTGGCCCCCTTGTAGCTTTCTCTAACTCATCAAACCACCTAGCAATGTCTCTTACCTCATTGGGTTCAGTGAACTGGCTAGTTTCTCTCTTAATTCATTGTTATCCAAAAGGACTGTCTGCAGTGGTGGGAATATTCTGTATCTACACTGTCCAGTACAGTAGCCACTAGCTACATGTGGCTACTGAGCACTTGAAATGTGCTAGTGCAATTGAAAACCTGACTTTTTATTTCAGTTAATTTAAATAACCACATGTGGCTAGTGGCTATTATATTGAACAGTGCAGCTCCAAATAGCAAACCTCCAGACACAAGAGGTTCTTCAAGTCATAATCGTCTCCTCCTCATAGTTTGGTTTTGGTATTGGGGAGGGAAGGGCACATGGATATGGGGGATATTTCTCTTAAGAACACTGGATTCAGCCTGGATCCAAGAAGAAGGAAGAATTGTTATAAAAAGATGTTAAAGGGTGTCAAAGGCCTCACATGACATAGGATACAGACACTTGGCCATTTGAGAAAAGAAATTTGGGGCCTCAGGATTGAAGAGAAAAGGTTAAAAGCATTCAACTTCAAAAGATTTCATCAAGGAATGAAAGTTCTCTATTCCCAGATAACTGTCCTCTTTCAATTTTTAGGAAGACCTAGACAGACGATATAATATGGAGAAAGAGAAACTTTATAAAATCCGTTTACTACAGGTGAGTAAAAACAAGAGCACAGAATTACATAAATGCATCTAGCTAGGTACAAATGTCCCGTAGCAGAACTCTAAAGTTTCAGTCTCTGAGAACCAGAGAGACTCAGTACTAAGGCTGCTGTTGCTACCCTTCCCTCTGGAGAGTAACTCAATGGTTTAAGGTGTTGATAATAAGGCCTTATGTGGGTATGTTACTTTCACCATCATCTTGTTTGATTTGACCCTCACCCTGGGTGGAGAAGAGGTATTACCCTCATTTTCTATGTGAAGAAATTGACTCAAATCCATTAAGTAGTTGACCATGACCAAGCATCTAGTAAGTGCCAGAGCCAGCATTCAAATTCCCATATTCTTGTCTAATAGTTTCCTCTAAAACTAAGTGCCCACTTATCTGTCTTAGTTGGTAACCTTGGAAGTTTGTGAGGACATCAGATATGGGGGATATAGGTTTTAAAGTTGACTCTGAAGCCGAATTCACAGAGTCAAAATCACATTGTACAATCCCTTACATTGCCAAGACCTGGCTTACGGTAGCTCAGAATCCAAGGATCAAGTTGTGTTGCACTGGCCCAGGCCTTCTTTCTCTTCTCTGGGAAGGGAAGGCAGGTTCTGGCAGGAATGGCCAAAGGGCTATGGGGGCCAGTGGGACTTCGTTTTTCCTATCTCTGGCTCTTGCTTATTTGCTGAACTGTTTGGTTAAATTCAGGTGAGTCAAATTTGTCCTTGATATAAGGGCATTATACTAATCTTTAAAGAGACACAGAATTAAATAAAATTAGGGCAGTACAGCTGTGTATTTGGAATCTTTTTTACTGTGTGATTACTGTATATTTAGTGTTACATTAGGTCCCAGGAATAGAAAATGGGATGGCCCATTTTCTGGGAGCTGGCTGGTTGTTTGAGGACCAACATCTGGACCAAGATATGTCCATATATCAAAGTACAAGGGAGCTTATATGCAAATTGCAAACTGTACAGCTTCAGACTGGCTAGAAGGAAGCTGTAGTAAAATCGTAAGGGCCTGAACCAGGGCAGGATTGGTGGGATGGACAGAAATGAACCACAGGGGAGAGATTGTATCCGATGGAACTGATTGATGGGTGAGAGAAAAAGAGGAGTCAAGGATGGTGTTCTGGTTTCTGACTTGGGCAGTAGGGTGGATACCTGTGTTATTCACTGAGAAAAAGCATTGAAGGAGAAAGAATAGGGCTAAAGGGAGTGGGAGTCTGACTAAGTGTTAAGCGAGATCTGTTTGAGGCTTTTTAAAGGTTGGGGTACTCAACTATATAGAAATCTCAAAGAAGTGATGGGTATTGGGTCTGATGCTTAGCCTAGTCTGGACTGGAGATCAGGTGTCAGCACTGTGTAGGTGATTATCGAGGCTGTGAAACGTAGGCCAAGAAGAGACCAAGAGAAAGCAGGAGTCATAAAGCAAGAGCCCACTTAGTCCTGAGACTAGAAATGTTGGGGGAAGGAGGGGCTGAGCGACTTCCTCCAGGCAGTTGTTAAGACCAGGTGGGCAGCCCAAGGCAAGGAAAACATGAGTACAAGGTCTCATGGGAGCTGAGCAGAGAGCTCAGTAGAAAGAATGGTAAATGTTGCTAGAAGTCAAGAAAGCTAGAAGCTGAGAATTACCCACTGGCTGTATTGCAAAAAAGATGACATTGGCAAGAACAGTTTCAGGGGGGTCTTTGAAGAAGCCAGCTGGAGTGTGGGGTGAAGGATGACTAGAGGGAAGTGGGAAGTTAGAGGAACAGAGGGTATGTGGCTCTCAAGAAGTTTGGCTGTTCAAAGGAGAAAGGGCAGCTGAAACATGATTAGGGTTTAAGGAAGGGCTTTTTAAATTTTATTTAATATATTTGTATTGATTTTCAGAGAGGAAAGAGAGAACTAGAGAGAAACATCAATGATGAGAGAGAATCATTGATTGGCCGCTTCCTGCACGCCCCACACTGGGAAACAAGCCCACACCCGGACATGTGCCCTGACCAGGAATCAAACCGTGACCTCCTGGTTCATAGGTTGACGCTTAACCACTGCTCAACCACTGAGTCACGCCAGTCGGGCAGGAAGGGCTTTTTTTATTTTTAAGAGTGAGATACTTGAACATATTTAAGTACTGATGAGAGGGAGGCAGTAGAAAGGGAGAGGTTAGATATATGAAAAAGAATGAAGAGTATCTTTAGATTCCTAAAATAAAAACAGGAGTCAGAGCCTGAGCACCCATGGGGGATGTAGCCTTGGTCAGAAGGAGAAATACTTCTTCCCCTCGTACCAGAATGGATGAAGGGCTTCTCATTTGGAGGCTCGTATTTCCCTAGTGATACAGAGCTCCACCTCTGCTGTTGTGAGTGAAGCAGGCCTAGGGAGTGGAGGACAAGTTGGCACAGAGGAAAGGCAGCCCCGAGGGCCCACTTAGTCCTGAGACTGGAAATGTGGAGGGGGAGCTGAGCGACTTCCTCCAGGCAGCTGCCCTGCTGGGGAAGGTGGTGCTCAGAGCTGCCTGCCTCGGGAGCCTGTGAGCTCCCCTGCACCACACCACACTGCTGTGTCTCACCAGATGCAGAGAGGCACTTTGGCCAATATACCCCCAGTCCATGGTAGAGAGAAAATACTGAAGAGGTATTTTAGGTTTTAATTGTGGGAGATGAAAGTATTTGGAATTTATATGGAGGCAGCAAGGTGGCATCAGTTCCTTGTCACCTGGCGGAATTGGCTACTCTAGAGTCCTTTAGGGCCTAGTAGGCTGGCTGGGTGCTCTGGCCACACAGCCCATCCGATTCCTTATCCTCCTTCCTTGTCCATTAATTTGATGCCTCTGGGGTTCCAATCGCAATCACACCTTCTCCATGTATTGCAAAATCAGAATCTGAGACGGGGACCTCAAGCCAACAGCAGAATTTGGGGCCTGCATTCCAGGCCATGTGGTTGTGCTCTGGGTGGGTGGTGGGCAATGTTTTGGCTTCCTAGAGAACACATAGGCCTTTTATCAAATAGTGTTGTCTCACCCTCCCTTTTGCATTTAGGCTCGAAGAAATCGAGAAATAGCAATTCTGCATCGCAAGATTGATGAAGTGCCCAGCCGAGCCGAGCTAATACAGTATCAGAAGAGATTTATTGAACTCTACCGCCAGAGTAGGTGCATGAACCACTGATGAGCTTGGGAGGCTGATCCTGGGAGGGCCAGGAGGCAAGGGTCTGTGTCCCATTTTAGGATAGTGGAGCATGCATCATAGCACAGTCTATGAAAGCAGTCTGCAAAGGGCTCCATTTCATTGTCAGGCCCACTCAGCACTCGTTCCATGGAGCCCCGGTGGGTAACTGACAGTCCCGAAGCAGCACTGAGGTGTTCTTACTGCCCTCTGCACGAACAGTTACTCTAGTTGAGTTCTTAGAATCTTTTGAACCAGCCCTCATCTCAATCAGCCATTTGGCTCCACTGAGCTCCCCATCCACTTTCCAGCATTGCACAGAATATTGTGACCTCATTATCTCTAGATCAGCTCTCACTCCTTGTCCTTCTTCTCTCCAGAATTTCTGGCTTAATGTGGTCCTTGCCTTTTACAGCATCGTATTCACCCAGTAATCCAGGACTGGATCTACTTGGCCTGAATCAGTGACCTCATCTCAGCCTCAGAGTGACCCTCAAAGCTGTCATTGCCTTTCTGTGCTACTGCCATATCTGTTCTTATTTGCATCACAGCTCAGCTGAATGACCGTTGGCTGGTCTGCAGCCCCTTCTGCAAGTCTTTCATCCACATATCTGACTATGTCACTTCTCCCTCTGCTGGAAAATCTTCAGGAGCTCCCCAGAGCCTTCTAAATAAAGCCTCTCCTTATTATTTTCGGGGTCCTCCCCAGTCTAAGTGGCTGCTGGAGGCCCCTTTCTTGCTCTAAGTCCACAGTTGGCCTCACCAGTCCACACACTGCCTCTGAACACACCATGCGTTTGGACACCTAAGGCCTCAACTCCTCCTGTACCTGACTCGGACCCTTCCTCCTCTGTCTGACAAAATCCTTTAAAACTCCTGGACCATTGCCCCTTCCTCTAGGCTTCCACTGGACATCTCATGCTCTATAGCCTCTTGGTCCTGTTTTTCCTCTTGGTCACTGGGGTCACTGTTCAGCCAAACTGGGCCCCCTTAGTCCACTCTGACTCATGCTGCTCTGTCTGCTCCATTTCTGAGTCATGGTCAAGTCCATTCCTTTAGGACTTGTGCTATAGCCACCTTCTCATCACTGCTTAGAGCAGTGGTTTTCAACCTTTCTAATGCCGCGAACCTTTAATACAGTTCTCATGGTCTTAGGCTCTACAGCAGCGGTTCTCAAGCTATGGGTCGCGACCATCGAAAAACACGATATTTACATTACGATTCATTAACAGTAGCAAAATTACAGTTATGAAGTAGCAACGAAAATAATTTTATGGTTGGGGGTCACCACAACACGAGGAACTGTATTAAAGTGTCGTGGCATTAGAAAGGTTGAGAACCACTGGCTTAAGAGTCTGACCCCTTCTCTGCACTCCTGCCTGGGAGACCTTTCTCAAACATAAATTTGATCATTTACATTCTTGCTTTAATCGCTCTAGCATTTAGTAATTCGCCATAATTTGTTGGATAATCTTCAAAATCCTAAATGCCCTGTTAAAGTCCTCCATCGTCCCAGCTAGAGTCACTGATTGGCTGCCCCTACAGTCCCTCAGTGCCTCTCCCCTCTCAGGAGGATATCTGAGTCTTGGCCAGTGAGCTGATCCCCAGATCCAGTTGCCACTGTCCTGCAGGTCCTGGCAAACTTCAACTCTTCTTTAAAATCCATCTCAGATTTTGCCTTGAGAACTTGGCCTCTGAAGAGTCTTCCTGGTTCGGTCTAGAGCATTGTACCTGCTGGAGTCCAGACTTGTGCTTCCTTTCCCATTTCTACCCCACCATCCTGAAGGTCACAGTCTTCATCTTTGATCCAGGTCCTCTGCTGCAGGTAGCTGCAATGGCAGTTTCTCGGCAGAAAATAGCTTCTGCCTTTAAGTTAAATCTTTTCCCTTAATTTTCTACCCTGCCTACTTTAAAGCTTTTAAAAATATTAAGTAACTAGAGGCCCGGTACACAAAATTTGTGCACAGGTAGGGTCCCTAGGCCTGGCTGGCGATCATGGCCGATCGGGGCCTTCCGGCTGCTGACTGGGGCCTTCCTTCCAGCTGCTGGCTGGGGCCTTTTTTCTTTCCACATTGCCCCCTGGTGGTCTGCGCACGTCATAGCGAGCGATAGAAGTCCCGATTGAACTCCCGCGGGGACACTTTGCATATTAGCCTTTTATATATATATATAGATAATACCTTGTATCTGTATAGCTCACAGAGTAAATTTCACATGTTAAGGTCATTTTGATAGGACATTTTTACACCAAAGACTTTTTAATCAGTTGTGCCAGAATATTTACATCATTTTTTTAAAAAATTATCATCAAATACTTGCATCCCCCAACCAGTCCTTGAGCTGGATGGAATAATGGTGACAGCTACATTCCTGAACAATTGAGCTAAAAGTTGACTGGTGTGTTTACAGCAGTGACTGTCAACTTTGGCCACCCATTGTAATCACCTGGGTCCCATCCCCAGACTATCTTATTTAATTGGTCATGGACTTTAAAAGCTCCTCAGGTGATTCCCCTTTTCAAGCAGGATTGAGTACCACTGTTCTAAAACTTTTAGCAAGAATAATAATACTCTATATTGACTAGTTCATAGTGTGATTTTTATACAAATTATACATTTTTATGTTGGAAACATTTTTTCCTGTTCCATCAAAGCACTTATATCAGATTATTAACTTCTGTTACCAGATATATTCAGCAAATTTCCCTGACCTTCCCTGTCTTGGAGCTGCACTGCTGGAGGAAAACACAGCTCTTACTGGATATAAAAGTTAAAAGTTGACTGGCTTAAAGAATTGGATATTAATGTTAATGGTAGTTGCCCAAGGAAACCAGAATTGCCCAGGCCTGCTCTGCTTCTCTTCTCTCCTCTCCCAGTGTGCTGCTCCAGAGGCAACCTGCTTTCAGGGACCCAGAGCCCATGGCATAGACCCCACATAGTCTTGCCTGTGCCTGATAACCATGTGGCATCAGATCTTTAGCTGTAGCTACACTGGTGTGCTCAGCTTGGGCTCAAAGCCTGGCTGTGAACCCAGGTCTTGGGGTTTTATCTCTCTCTGGGTGGCTGTGTATTATGGGAATTTAGACCCCTGAGGAGGTCACCTAGGCTCTGAGCTATGTCAGTGTGGGAAGAGAGGAAGCCACACAACCAGAAAGAGTTTGCTTGGCGTTTCATCATCCTTGTCACCTTCCTCCCAGGGCTTCTCACCTGAGGAATTTCTGAGAAACCCACATCTGACAAGGAGATTTCTCCAGCCCCTACTCTTGGCCGGAGCAGTTTCGACTGGCTGTGTGCCATCTGCCTGTAGCAGCTGTGCACAGGCTTGTGTGCCCTGTGGGCTTCTGCCCAGCCTGCAGGTCCAGAGTGCCAGCCTGACAGGTCCCACTCTTGAGGGGGTGCCTTAAGGGGAGCTGGTGCTTAGGGTTATTTTGATACATTTTCTTATTCATGTGCTGATTTCTTTGCATTTGCAGTTTCAGCAGTGCATAAAGAAACCAAGCAGTTCTTCACTTTATATAATACCCTGGATGATAAAAAGGTTTATTTGGAAAAAGAGGTAAGAACCTTTATAAAATCAGATGAGCAACCACCAGTGCTGTTGACCCCAGGAAGTTCAAATCAACTTGGTGTCTGGGATGCATTCAGTTTCAGCCAAAGATGTACCTGGTGTATGCCCAGTGCTGGGATGCAGAGTCAGAAAGTGCAAGATTCCATGGAGCTCACCTTGTCTGGGGTGAAGTGAGGCAGGTGGACAACTGTCTTATAGTGCATGGGAGACATGCCTCATTAAGAGAAACACAGCGGGAGCTCAGGAGGTGCATATGGAGGGATCCTGGAGTTGGTGAAACTTTAGGGTTTTAAAAGAAGGAACTAGCTAAATGGGGATGGTGGGATTGTCATCGTTTACATGGGGAAATGTCTGTTTAATTATTAGTAGCAGACAGAGGCATGAACTAAAAGGATTATCAATGTGTGAAAGGGGCTTCACATGGCACTGACAGCCTCTCAGTATTACGGTCAGGTAAATCCATTCGTAATTCAGGGCTCCCCAAAGTTGGATGACAAATGAGTGGGGTGGGGTGTGCAACTACGTATATAAAAGAACAGTATGTACTGGTCTTCACAGTAGCAGCACAGTGTGGTGGAGAGAGCATGAGCTTTGGAGTCAGACAGATTTGGGTTGTAGCCTGGCCTTATTTTCCTTACCAGGAAAATGGGAGCACAACTCTTCGTATGATTATGATGGGAACAGATTGGGGAGAATGTGATGTTCCTTGCACATGGTGGTTTTCAATACATATAGTTCCTGCTTACCCCCTCACTTTGACAGAATTTGTTTTCATGTTATCACCGTGCAGTCTGCACTGATTGCCACTTTAATAAGAACAATATTACAGATGTATCTTTTACCTGAGCCCACATGGAGGCATCTATAAGTATTGTCACCTTTATTGCCTGTTGCTAATCAAATGCGATAAATCTCTCTTCTAGAGGGGCTCTCTTTGAGGAGGACTGAGTTCTCATTTTCCCTGTATCCAGGGCCTTACACATAATGGGCATTTGGTAAATGTTTGGATAGATGAGTAGATTGCCTTGGGTGGGATAGCTGTGCTGCACATCCTGGTCTTGGAGTCTTCCTACATGACATGGGAAAGACTTGCCAGTCCTAACATAGGGACGGGCCAGCTCCTCCTGAAAAAAACGTTGAACCCATTGACCTTCCTTCATTAGCAGTATCTGAAGTTGTTGCTTTCTTTTAAAAACTAGGAGTATATAGGGGAGTGAGGACTTTTTAATTTTAATCCATATTATTACAGAACTTTGCATTTGAATAAATTATGCATTTTATTCCAAATCTGTTTATGCCTGTGATATTTTAGCTTTCAAACATCTCAGTAGAATCATAAGGACAAGAATATAATTTCCATGTTACAGACTGAACCTGAGGTCCAAGTATAGTAAGGGCTAAGTCCTGAACTTACAAGTTAAGTTAATGACATGGCAAAAAGGAGGAACTAGGTTTCTAGTTTCTCTGGACTCATAGCTCTGCCTTGGACTGTGTCATTGGGGTAGATAAAGAGGCATACTGTGTGGCTGAAGGTGCAGTTCCCATGGGAATGGAGGCCTTGAATGATGCACTCTCTGTGGAGCCTCTCAGAGCCCCCCAGCAGCTGGCCACATTGGCAAAAAGATTTTGTGGGAAGGAATAGGATGGACAGTGTTCTCACTCCCCACCCTGATTAACCCTGTGCTCCACTGATAGCCTTCAAAATAAATCGCAAAGTTTGCAAGACAGAAAGGGCAGTGGTGGCAGTTTGCCCAAAGAGCCCTAATGTTAGCTCAGCATCTTCTCTGTGGGGATTTAAGTTCCTTCAAGGAGCCCTCTTCCTACATTCCTGTGGCCATAGGGTGTCCAGGTAGATTTTCTGGGGGAAAACTATAGGGCTAAGAACATGTTGCTATTTGTGGGTTTTTTTTCATGTGACTTTCATCTCCATGAACAAGGTGTGCTCTTTCAGAAGCGCTGTCCAGAGTAGGACAGGCTTTCAGTGGTTGAGGCAGCACAAGGATCTTTCAGTCTTTTGCTTATAGTTTTTTCTTTTCTTTTTTTCTTTCTTCCTCAGATTAGCCTGCTGAACTCAATTCATGAGAACTTCTCACAGTGAGTACCGTCAGACTTGGTGTGCCCTCCACTTTGCTCGGCTCACCTTAATGCTGCAGTAGTGTGACTGAGCAAGACTTAGTGCTCATGTGCAATGCTGATACTTCTCCTCTGCTGCTAAGTGCAAATGTGCACAGCTCTTGAGTGAATGATATTACACAATGATATTAGAGTGAATTTTAAAAATAAGGAATAGCTTAGGAAAAAGTTAACTTTCAAATTAGTTGACTGTGCCCAGCTACTATAATCTCTGTACATTACTTTTGTCTTGCTATGATTAGATTAATACCAATTGTTCTTGAAGACATAGAGATGTTTTAAAATTTAGGTAATGAAATCTATACTAATAAAAGGGTAATATGCTAATAAGACCAGGACATCCTTCCGGACAAAGTCATGGTGGCGGGGCTGAGGCAGAGGCGGATAGGGGCGATCAGGCCAGAAGGAGAGGGCAGTTAGGGGTGATCAGGCCAGCAGGGGGGACGGGCAGTTGGGGGCAAGCAGGCCGGCGAGGGGGCAGTTGGGGGCAAGCAGGCTGGCAGGGGGGCAGTTGGGGGCGAGCAGGCCAGCATGCAGAGTGGTTAGGAGCGATCAGGCAGGCAGGCAGGTGAGCAGTTAGGAGCCAGCAGTCTGGGATTGCGAGAGGGACCACAGGGATTGGGCCTAAACTGGACATCCCCCGAGGGATCCCAGATTGGAGAGGGTGCCGGCAGGGCTGAGGGACACCTCCTCCGTGCACGAATTTCGTGCACCAGGCCACTAGTTACATAATATTTTTTAATCCTTATCCAAGGGTATGTTTTTATTGATTTTAGAGGAAAAAGAAGGGAAAGAGAAAGAGAGGCATCGCTGTGAGAGAAACATCAATTGGTTGCCTCCTGTACACATCCCGACTGGGGATTTAACCAGCAACCTTTTGATGTACAGGATGATGCTCCAACCAGCTGAGCCACCTGGATGGAGTATAATCTATATAATTTTTAAACGATTTTTAGAAATCTTGTGGTTGACTTTGTTTTAAGTTAATGTGCATCCTCTAAAGTACTTTATTCAGATATGATTTTTTTCTCCAAAAACTGGATGTACCAGACCTGATACATTGAAATCATACCAGCCTTGAGGCATGCATGCCCATTGGCCCACCCACCCTCCAGGCAGCTCCAGGGCCTACTCTCTGTATAGCAGGCTTCCTTTCCTTCCAGCACAAATCTCTATTGTCCCTTGACAGGTGACTAGTAACTTAAGATCTTAATAGATTACAAGCTCTAGATTTTAAGCTTAATTTCTAATTGAAAACACCCATAGCTCCCTGATAAAAACTCAGTGACTTACAACTGTGTGACATTTATAAAAATGATGCCTTCGTCTTTCCTTTCTGGCCATTGAGAGAGCCTGCAGTTTGGGTGTTTTTGTGACTGTTGACATTTTTTGGAAGAATTTCTAATCCTGGTATGCATGTGCTCTGACCTCTCTGACGTGACTTCCTCTCTGGAACTGGAGGCGAAGGGGAATGTTTTAGGACATCAGGGAATCTACTCATTTAGCTGCTGCTTCTAGAAATACCAGGTTTCCCAGCCTGGTTTTAGGAAAATCTCAGAATATGTCTACTAATCTTTTTTTTTTTTTTTTTTTTTTTTTTAAATATATTTTATTGATTTTTTACAGAGAGGAAGGGAGAGGGATAGAGAGTTAGAAACATCGATGAGAGAGAGACATCGATCAGCTGCCTCCTGCACACCCCCTACTGGGGATGTGCCCGCAACCAAGGTACATGCCCTTGACCGGAATCGAACCCGGGACCCCCCAGTCCGCAGGCCGACGCTCTATCCACTGAGCCAAACCGGTTTCGGCATGTCTACTAATCTTGAGCAGTGTCTCAAATCCTCAGATTTTTAAGAACTAATAAATGAAATTCATTTCTTTTTTTTTAAATACGTTTTTATTAATTTCAGAGAGAGGAAGGGAGAGGGGGAGAAAGCTAGAATCATCTATGCGATCAAGCCTACAACCCAGGCATATGCCCTGATAGTGACCTCCTGTGCATGGGGTGAAGCTCAACCATTGAACCACACTGGCCAGGCGAAATTCATTTCTTTTTTTTTTTTTTTTTTTTTGCACTTATTTTATTTTATTTTTAATTCTTTGTTGTTGAAAGTATTACATATGTCTCCTTCTTCCCCCAAGACCTCTCCCTGGTCATTCCCATCCCTGAGGACATGCCCTCACCCCTTACTATCTGTGTCCATGGGTTATACTTATATACATGCATACAAGTCCTTTGGTTGATCTCTCACACACACAAACCACCCCCCCCCCCCATTCCCCTCCTGCCTTCCTTCTGAGGTTGGATGGTCTGTTCAATGCTTCTATGTCTCTGGACCTATTTTATTTTAGTTCATCAGTTTATGTTGTTCATTATATTTCACAAATGAGTGAGATCATACGATATTTATCTTACAAATTTATTTCTTAAGCAGTGCCTACTATCATTCAAAGTAAAAAAAGTTTTTGTTAATTTTAGTGGAATTTTAATTAAAGAAAATACATGTTACTAAAGGAAATTGTAGGAAAAATGAAAAAAGATTAATATTCAATTATAAAATCAGGTTCATTTTTATGCCTTCAGAATTTAGAATTCTTAACTTTCTGGGCTTACCACAGGTCCACCTGCAAAAACCTAGTTGCCTCTTGGGGCATCGTCTGGGTACCAGGCTGACTCTGTGGTACCTCCCCCTTATTCAAAGCTAGTCATACCTATGCTTGTTTTCCTTACAGAGCCATGGCTTCCCCTGCTGCTCGGGACCAGTTTTTACGTCAGATGGAACAGATCGTCGAAGGAATTAAGCAAAGTAGAATGAAGGTTAGAAGGCGGGTTTTACACTGGCGATGGAGAAGAGAAGGCCCTGGGAAGAATAGGCTTCTTCTGGCTGTTCTTGGTCATGTGCCCTCAGTCCTGAAGACATATTTTCATGCCTCTGCTGGGGCAGGGCCGGCTCTTAGGGCCTCCTGCACTGCTGGTCCAAAGGCAGCTCTTAGGAATATCTCCCACGATTGACCACCTGCTTTGTGCCGAGGACTGTGCTAATCCTCTTAAAGCCCTCCTAAGTGAGTGGTGTTATACCCATTTACAGATGAGAAACCAACTTCATCAGCATCCCTTCCTCACTGCATCTTTGGTTCCTGACATTCTGCCACTTAAAATTGATTCCTTAGGATCTCAGGCACATTGTAGTTTTCAGGAACCTCCTATTTAAAAAAATGCTAATAATTGCTGAACTGAATTCTACTAAAGTGAGAGGATACTGTGAATGTCTCAGAAGTCAGAATAGAAAGTAGAGGAACTGAAATGGGTGGGAGCTCCAGAGGTTGCTTTTCAGATAATCACCCAGTAGCACGGAGTTTTCCTCCTTGTGGCTCTGCATATGGGCCCTTTTGTCAGTAGCTAAGCAGATTTGCTGACTGTCTAAAAGCCAGACACAGCTGCAGTTTCCTGTTTTTAAAAAAAAAATGTATCACACCAGAATGATCCTCAGGCAAGGCTGTAGAACCTCCTGGGGACTTAGTGTATCTCCTCTAATGATCTTGGGGCAGAGTGGTCCAGTGAGTGATGCCAGAACGTAAACAAATGGGAGAAAGGGTTGTCTGTGGGACCTGTCATCATAAAAACCCACTCACAGAAGATTGACATCCAGGCTGCCTATGCTCTCATCTCACAAGTGATGAAGTATCTGAGGGCAAAATCCCTCCGTATCATTTTCCCTGTAGAAAAATATTAATCTCAAAGGAGAAAAAAAGGTGTCACTAGTGACAAGACTTTTTATCCACAAAAATGAGAGCTGATGTGAGGCAGCGCTTGCCTGTACACAGATACTTAACCAAGGTGGGTGGGCTCTCTTGCAGAGAATGAATGGAGTCCCTTTTTGATGGCCTGGGGTATGAGGTAGGTGGAGAGCAGAGAACCTGGCTAACCATGAGCCTGTCTCAACCCACATCTCAGTGTGGTGGTCCTTCCCACCCCGCCATGCTCCTCCTTAGCTGCTCTTGCTAAGAGTAAAGAACAACAGAAACTTACTAGAATTTTTACCTTTGGTTTCTCCTTCCTGTTTACTAGGCAATGCCTTCCTGGGGAAGGTATATCCTGACCTCTCATTCTCTCCATACTCCCCCAGGCTTCATGCTGTTGGCCAGTCAGTGCTGGATAATTTCTTGGTGTATAGGGGCTGTCTATATATTGCAGGATGTTTAGCAGCATCCCTGGCTTCTACCAGTAGCACTGCTTCCTCAAGATGTGGCAATCTAAACTGTCTCCAGACATTGCCAACTATCCTCTGGGGGCAAAACAACCTTTGGTTGATTGTGAATTGTTTTTAGTCACACACACAAAAAATTAAAAAGAGCAGTTAATGCCAGTGATAGGAAAAGTGATAGGAATAAATAGAACCTCTATGCAATATCATGTAAAGAAACAAACCAACCTCAAAAATGATATAAAGAAGGAAAATACTGGAAGAAAATCTATAAAAATATTAGTAATAGTTGTCTTTTGGATGTTACCAACAGCCCTTGGTCAGAACATGTCTTTTCATTACCATTTCCCAAAATGTTTCAACAGATGGAAAAGAAGAAGCAAGAGAACAAAATGAGAAGAGACCAGTTGAATGACCAGTACTTGGAACTGTTGGAAAAACAGAGGCTATATTTTAAGACTGTGAAAGAGTTCAAGGAGGTAAGAGGGAGATTGGCCGGACTTGTATAGCTGGAGGGAGATTTATGTTCACTTCCACATGAGCCGTTAGAAACCAGAGCACTTCCTTGGTTTTCTATTAGTCTGTGATGAGAAAGAGAAGGTGGTGGTGAGATCTGACCATGAAGGGTGGCATCTGGGTAGGTCGGGATTGCCTTGTTCTGAAGCCATCCTGAGGCTCTAATTGAATGTTCCAGGAGACTTAACATCTTTTTTCATTTTCCTAACACTTAACAAGTACATCCATCCATCCATATATATAAAAAGCCAGGGGCTGTCACAACCAAAACAACCGGATAGACAACCGAACAGGCTGCGTGGGGCGACCAGGCCAGCAGGGCGGTTAGTGAGGGATGACCAAACGACTGAACAGGAGGCTGCATGGGGCGACCAGGCCAGCAGGGAGGTTAGTGAGGAACGATCAAACAACTGAACAGCAGGCTGTGTGGGGTGACCAGGCTGGCAGGGGGGTTAGTGAGGGACGACAAAACGACTGAACAAGCAGGCTGCATGGGGCAACCAGGCCAGCAGGGGAGGCAGTGAGGGGCAACTAGGCCTGCAGAGGGGTCAGTGAGGGGTGACCAGGCTGGCAGAGGGGGGCAGTTGGCAGCAACCAGGGGGGCAGTGAGGGGCAACCAGGCTGGCGGGGTCGGGGGGCAGTTAGGGGCAATCAGGCAGGCAGGCAGGTGAGCAGTTAGGAGCCAGCGTTTCCAAATTATGAGAGGGATGTCCGGGGATTAGGCCTAAACCAGCAGTCAGACATGCCCCAAGGGGTCCCAGATTGGAGAGGGTGCAGGCTGCGCTGAGGGCACCCCCCCCCCCCGCCCCGTTCATGAATTTCATGTACCGGGCCTCTAGTTAAATTTATAAAATGGCAGCATCAGCCCACCTCATGGGCCACCTAGAAACTATGTTTGTTATGGATTTAGACCTAGAGCTTTTCTCCCCTCAACCTTAGGATGTGGGGGGAACCTTGAGAAGCCGTGTAGGATGAGTTAACTTTGAAGTGTGCCAGGCTTGGCTTGGAATCCTACCTTTACCACTACCAGCTGTGCCCTTGGGCAGTTACTTAGCCTTATTTTCATCATTGCTGGGTTCTGTTGGGTCAGATGAGATGATTGCATCTAGCACTGTGTCTAGCACCTGTGACACCTACCAGTCGCTGAATTTCATTTGTCCCGGTCTTTTCCTCCCTTGCATTTGGGCAGGGTTACTCTCCATTGTTCCAGAAAGAAAAGTGTATGCCCTTTACTTAGGAGATCTTCCCTCTTAAGAGATCTTCCAGAAAGGAGACTACTTTGTCACTTGCCAGATCTCAGCAGCTTTATTTCCAGGAATATCTACCCCCATTCTAACCTAAATCCATGCGATTTGAATGAGTTTAAAGGTTGCTAAAAATACAGAGGCACTAGTGGTAATTTGTATCCTGGTGTTTGGTCTACAGAATAAAAAAATATAATCTTTCCATAGTGATAATTTTGTTCTTGTACAGTTTTAAGACCTTCCTTCCTTCCCTCCTTCCTCATTTTTTCTTTCCCTACTTCTCCTTCCCCTTTTTGTAGTTTAGCTTTCAGGAGCTATGGGCATTTCAGAATCTTTCATCTTTTTTTTTTTAAATATATTTTATTGATATTTTACAGAGAGGAAGGGAGAGGGATAGAGAGCTAGAAACATCGATGAGAGAGAAACATTGATCAGCTGCCTCCTGCACACCTCCCACTGGGGATGTGCCCGCAACCAAGGTACATGCCCTTGACCGGAATCGAACCCGGGACCCTTCAGTCCGCAGGCCGACGCTCTATCCACTGAGCCAAACCGGTTTCGGCAGAATCTTTCATCTTTTCACTAAATGTTCTTCCAGCTCCTACCATGCATGCCCCGGGGGATATATTAGGTTATAAAACAGATTCAGGCAAGAAGCTTATGTCGTGATCTCAGGGAGACATGACAAGCAAGGAAACAAGCCGTAATAAACTAGTAATAATAAATAGTTTCAGTCTTTGCCGAAGGGGAACTAACATACATGTTGTGGTCAGGAAAGGTCTCTCTCAGTTTGGAAGGACTTGGCCATGGGCAGAGCAAGAGTCCTTCAGCCAGGGAGCAGCCCTGCGAAGGCCTAAGGCTGGGCAGCGTCAGACATGACCCGGCAAGGTGTTCCAGGTCAGGCTGGAGCTGCGGTTGCGGAAGGGCCAGTGAGTGAATAAACAGGGACTGGCAGGGAATAAACAGGGACTCTTTTTCCTTTAATTCAAGTAACTCACAAAGAGAGAAGGCCCGGGATAAGAATTACATTTCAAATGTTGCTCGCACATGCCAGCACTGCCCTGCAGAAACAAAAAACAAGTAAGTTGGGGAGGATAAATATGTGTTGTCAAAGTCAAAGCAAATAAAAGTGAAATGGAAAAGTTCATTTTTGTACCATAGGCTCTCAGGGCTGAAGACTTAGGGTGACCTCCAAAGATATATGTTCCTTCCTACCAAAGGTTCCTTCAGGTGTATTAAACATCAAGGCTTCTGTGTTCCTGCCTCCTGAGACAGTTTTCTCCCAGCAGAGACACGGGTGGGACCTTCAGAGCCAGGGAAGGCCCCTAGACCAGGTGCTTACCATGCTTAAATGTCCTTCTGTCCAAAGCAAGTTAGAAACAGAGGGAGGAGAAATGTAGTATGTTCTTCAGACAGCTAAATGTTTTTTATTTAATGACCTCACCTCTTTAAAAAATAGCATGGCCTGTTTTTTTTTATGTTTAAATTTTCTTCCTCTTATAAAATAATGATAGTGCATTGCTCTTTTGTTGTTGTTGTTACAAAATTTTTAATTTAGCAACCATATGTCAGTGTTCCCAAACCTTAAACTTTCTTCCACAAGCTCCTCTGAGGTGACTTGGGGCCACCATAGGAGTTGAGGAAGTGGCGATGGTGGCTTGCTTACTGCTCCTCAGACCTTCAGCCAGAGTAATTCTGATATTTTACATGCTGCAGTTACAAATAAGATCTCATTTGGGGTAGAAAACTAGTTTGAAAGTTGGACTTTCATCCCAGGGTGGAGTCTTCTCCCAGAACCTTTTCTGTCCTGCTTTCTTTACCTGCCTCTTGCCCACATGCTTGGTCTTCTACTCCTGAATTCTGAATTCCCACCACATCCTGGTCCCAGCACCAATAATGACTTGTCATGCAGAGCACAGTATTATTGTCCAGAACCTTGCTTCTCTTTATTACATGTGGTTCGCTCCACATTATTTGAGCACATTAATTCATACCCTCATCCTGGGAAAGTTTGTTAATAACAGGTCTGCCAGGAAACAGCACATACTCTGAAATCACAAATCACCTTAATCACAATATTACATAAATGTGTTGTGTTAAACCACATCTCTCACAGGGTCACCAAACCAAGATTTAAATTGTAGCCCAGCATCGAAGCCTGAAGCTGGCTTTGCACACATAATCTTGGGTGAGCGGATGTGCTGTGTCTGGCACATAGCAGGCCCCTATGGTTTTAATTAGGAAAAAAACAGAGGCAAGGAGACATTTTCCCTTTTATTCTAGAAAAAAAATGCCTAAAGGACCCTTTCTGTGTTCAAACAGTATCATTCTGTAGTCTCCCACAAGGCTCTTAGTAGATTGTATGGGACTTCCTCAGTACACACACCCACAGGGTGACAGCCTGGATGGCCCTCCTGACAGCTCAGGCTTCACTCCATGTGGTATGACGCACAGAATTGCCCCTGCTGGTACTCTGCCACAGCAGTGGGTTCAGGCTTCTGTGTTGTTTGTGCCTCATTTTTAGAAGGTGAGGTGGGTGAAAATTAAAGCTAATTTCTTTATTCATTATTTCTTTATTATTTTGTGAGAATTTTTAAAAAGACGCAGAAATAGAGAAAAGTACTATAAAAATACGACTACCTGTTCTTGTTCCATCTCTATTCCTCCCTACTTTGGGAGGTGGGGAGATTGGAAGGTTTTTCTCCCAAGCAAGCTTCAGTAACTAATTTTTGAAAGGAAAACTTTCTTCTTAAAACTTCACCATTTTTCTCTTCCCACCCCCAAGAAAAATTAACTGCCTTCCTCTCCAAAAGTATGTACTCAAAAAGTGTCAGAGCAGCTTGCTTCTGACAGAGTAGTTCAGCCTTACCCCAGTCCAAGAGCCTGGCTAGGCCTCGGTGCTGCGTGCAAGATGAGTATACACCTTACAGTGAGCTGGCATTTGTTTGAATAAAACCAGCGTTGTTGCGGCCATGAGCCATGATGCTGCCAGAAAGAGCAAAGGACCTCCAGAGAGCTGGGAGCACTTAGGCCCAAGGAGGAGATGGAAACACTGACATTGGGGTCTTTCTGGCAGAGGGGTTCGAGGGTGAAATGAAGTTTTTCTTCCACATTGATGGGTCTCCAGGGAAGCATGGCTGCTAGAGGCCTGGTCCTCAAGCTCAACCTCTCCAGGCTCTTTCCACTACTACGTTCACCTCTCAGTTTAAAGCAGAATTCCTTGTGACTTGGCCCAGGGAAGGGGTGGAGATTTTGTTGCTGTTGCTGTTAAACATCTCCTGAGGGTATTTTTCCCATTGCTTTTCAGAGAGAGTGGAGGGGAGGCAGAGGTGCCGGGGGGGGGGGGGGGGTGGGTGCTGGGAGGAGACATCGATGTGAGAGAGAAGCATGGACGATTGCCTCCCAGAAGGGCCCCACTGGGGGCAGGAGCGAACCACAGATAGAACATGTAGATAGTCGTATTTTTACAGTATTTTTCTCTATTTCTGTGTCAAGGGAGCATACGTGCCCTTGACTGGGAGTCGAACCCAAGACCCTTCTCTGCGCATCTGGTGCTCTAACCACTGAGAAACACTGGCCAGGGAAAGGGGTGGAGATTTTTGCTAGCCAATGGATGTGTCCTGGGCTATGAAAGCCAGTGGGAACAAGAGGGCAGGAGACACAGTGAGAATTTGAAGATGTCTGAAAAATGGAATATAAAATAATGCAGAGGTGACCTTATACCACTATATGTCAGTTACACAGGCAGGGGATGGGGCCAATGACCTCCCTCAGTAATGTCCCTCAGCACATACAGTAATAGATCTCACACAGCTCATTCTTAAGGGGGAAAGTGTCCCCTGATGCGTATTTCTCATCTTCTGTGAGTTTCTGTCTTTCTTAAAGTTAAGGATATTCTGAACCTTCACTATTGTCAGAGTAAGAACAACTCTACTGCTTCACTTGCTGTGCTCCTTAGTCTGTCTCCAAGCACCTCCCCTCCTCTCCTTGCTGCCTATAGTATCCAGGATTGGTAGCTTTCAGCTTCTGTCCCCTTGAAGGTTTTAGAGGCTTCATTCAGGAAGTCTTTTGGAGTGACAGTGCCTAGTCTTGTCATCCTGTTTTCAGTCTGACAGTGCAGACAGTGGTTGTCATCATAGCTATTTTGGTATTGAAGGTCAGCATGTCGCTGGGAAATTTCACCACACTGGTGGCAATGTGGTAAGAGGCTGGTTTAATTGGTCAGCAATTATGTCCCGTGGGACTGGGGGAAGGACAGCAAGACCATCTGGGCCTCACATGGGTACTAATGTAGCCACCGCCTCTCTGTACACACTCTCTCTGCTTCCCCTCCAGGAGGGCCGCAGGAATGAGGTGCTGCTGTCCAAGATGAAAGCCAAGGCCTCCTGAAAACTCCCAGCCATCATCGGACGTCATTGATTTATTGTGAACACCATGTATCAGCTACAGGATCATGAGATGGTTCTGAACGCTATGGTAGAGAGATGCAGGTGTAATGATTTCCACACCCTGGATATTTTCTCTCTCCTGTTGGCTTCCATACCAACACTATGATGGTCGTTGATGGAATCAAACAGTGTAAACATTGTGACTTAGGTAACACTCATCCTCTGCAGAAGTGTGGATTCAACTTGTATTTCTCTATGTCAATTCAACTTGTATTTCTCCAATAACTTAGCACATATGAAGGTACCTGTATGGACTCTCTGAATAAAGAGAAATTCATTTGTTCAGCAAATATTAATTGAACAACCACTGACAATTAAGCATTGAGGGAGATAGAAGTATCAAACCACAGTCCCTGCAGTCGGGTACCTGGCAAGTGGACCAGAGAGCACATACAGCT
The DNA here is from genome assembly GCF_963455305.1 of Plecotus auritus. Classification (NCBI taxonomy): domain Eukaryota; kingdom Metazoa; phylum Chordata; class Mammalia; order Chiroptera; family Vespertilionidae; genus Plecotus; species Plecotus auritus. The sequence goes on along the minus strand of NC_137776.1, from coordinate 88,282,678 downwards.
ACATGACCCCAGAGCTTGGCCACCTTGGATTTTCTTTAGTAAACAAAGGCTTTTACAGCTTAGTGAGCAACCCATGTGAGTGTTGGTCACTTGAGCCCTTCACTTGCCCGTGGTGCCTTTTGTTCCTGGGTCCTCAAATTGCCAGCCAGCAGGCTTCATGGTTTGTTAACGAGAAAGAAAACTCGGTGTCTGCTATTGGTTTAATCCTTACATACTACTCAAGTTCATTTCACCAAGCATTGAAAACTGGCCTCACATTGAGGGCTTAAATAAGAATGACACCTTGTCATGCTCTAGTTCTCATTTCAGTCATAGCAGCATGTGGATGGCCTTGTGCATCCCCTCATTCCTCGTGCCTTACACTGTGGAAGGGCCATGGTCTGAGCCCTGAGAGGAGACACACAGTTCGCTGCAGTCCAGGGCAGGACGTGATAAATCGCAGAGTGACAGGCGATGAGCAGATGTCAGGAGAAAGAGCAGTGAGGTGTGCAGAGATCCAGGAGACTCGTGGCGGAGCCAGGCTTTGGGCTACATATGAATGGGTCACAGCATTTTAATAGGCACAAATAGGTGGGAAGGCCATTTTGGATAAAGATACGATTCTGACTAAACATTCCAGAGGGTGTGAGAGAGTAGAAGGCATGCTGGAAGAGCATTGGATGGGCTGGTGTCTGTGCAAGAGGCTTTAGAGACCAGTCCAGAAGTATGGGCTAGGACAGTGGTAGGCAAACTGCGGTTCGCGAGCCACATGCGGCTCGTGAGCCGCGGTTTGCTGCTCTGTTGACTAATGAGTTTGCCGACCACTGGGCCAGGATCAGACTTCGGAGGGCCTTGGAAGGAAGGCTGAAGAGTTGTTTGAACCTCTGGAAATGAGCAGTCCAAACCAGACACTGCTCCTGCCCTGGCCCCAGCGATTGGCAGCTCAGTCAAGTTCAGGAAGCCCCAGTGTGAGGTTTGCACTTCATTCTGCGTAAACCTTGCACACATACCAGTCAGTAGGTTTGGACCATAAAACATAAGAGCTTAAAGGTGGTGGGCAAATGGATGGGTCACAGAGCAGTCACAAGAAGGTCATGTTCATTTTTAGTTCCCGCATGTATGTGATGAAGCAGGGCTGATGTGTCTAAACTGTAAAGGAAATCTCATGCTGGATTAACAGCAGCCATTGGTTTCTATGCCAGGGCCAGCGAGGCCTGCATGGCAGGGATGGCTGCTCCCAGAGCTGAGTGGAAAACAGTATTTGAAATGGTATTCCATGTGTTGAACTGTGGACATCTCCACTTAGGCTGGTCCCTGGACATGGTCATTGTGGACTTTAATATCTGTGAAGTTAAAGAAAGAAATTGCTGAAGAGCAGGTGGCACTTGGAGGGCAGAGGAAGGAAACAGCTGTTAGTTTGAAAATTATTTTAGGTTCAGGAGAACATCATTATTCTTGTTGAGAAGCTTGTAGACCTCCCTAATTGACAACTTTTTGAGGAGTTAGGAGATTATTTGGATATTTGTCCAAAGGTGGTAGGGAAGAATAGTGGGTGACATTCTGGGGTTACTGTAGGCCAACTCTCTGTGTTATTGGGAAAAGTATGGCATGACTTATCCAAAGTGGGGCATTTATGTTGGTCTATGTTTCTAAAGAGTTTTATTTGATTTGGTTTGGTTTTGGTGCAGGGAGGTCTCAGTAGAATTTTTTCCCTTTTTTGTCACCTACAAGGCCTAATACAAATAATAAATTAGTTTCCAGTCCTTGAACACATTTTGAATCGGCAGAAGCCAGTCTAGAAAATTCCATGTTTGCTACAGTTGACCTACAGAATAGATGATACCTTTGTGAGTAACGGGACATTACGTGTGCTTTACACTCAGGCCTTACAGGCTGAGGAGGTGCCCCAGGCCCATGATTTCAGAAGCCAGCAGGGGTTTCCTTCAGGACCACATCCTTCCCTGTGTGGCTAGGGGTTCTGCCAAGCCCACAGGCATCCCAGAGATAAGAAAGAAGAGGAGAAGCATCCTTAAGTGGCTTTTATGAAACACTAGCAGCCCGTTGAATGAAGAGATTCGTGCAATAGGCCTTCCTTCCCTTGGCTTCCAGCACCGGTTTTCCTCCAGCACCCAGGACCCAGGCCTTCGCTCCGGCCAGAGTCTGCCTTCTTCATCTTCGCTCCAGACTCTGGCCGGAGTCTGCCATCTTTGTCTTCGTCTGCAGTCTTGTCTTCGCTCTGGCACTCAGCTTCTGTAGATCCCTTTGCCCCCTGCCCTCCCTCTCATAGCAGGCGTCCTGCCCCGCCTGGCCACTCCACGCCTGGAGCAGCTGGGCAGCCGCCATCTTTGGCCTTCTAATTTGCATACTCACTCTGATTGGCTGTGGGCGTAGCAGAGGTACGGTCAATTTACATGTTTGTCTATTCTTAGGTAAGATGTACATTGGAGGAATGAGATTTCCTCAGCAAGCATGCACTGTCCAGAGCAGACTTCCCATGGCTGGCCACCCATGCCCTAGGGTTCTCAGCCAGTCTGGGCTGGGAGCTCCCCTACTCCCACATGTGTCTCGTGCAATACAGGTAGCTGCTTTGGTTTAAACCAGAATTGAAGCTGCTATGAGCAGGACAAACTAGAAGAGGCATCTGGGGAGACACTTGGGACATACTGTTCTTGGCCTGGGTTCAGTCTCCCATGGGTCACTGGGTTCAGCTACTAGCACTCTCAAGGAAGGTTCCCAGCGTTAGAGAGCAGCTGCTACAGTTACACATGAGGGGTCTTCTTCCTTTTTTACAGGGAGCATAGATTCCAAGATTGTCGGGACTAAGCTCTTGTTAGAGTCGGGAGCATGTGGTTTTAACTGGGTTCTGGTTTGTAGACCCTGTTCTCTGGGTAGCTGGGTCCTGCCAGCAGAACCAGGAGGCAGAGGGACTGGCCCAGGCTGAGGAAGTTATCTCTAGCAAACACCTTAGCTCTTGGGACCTCCTGAAACCAGGAGCAGCCTGGGAAAAGGCCTCAGGCAGCCCTCTTACTACCTCACAAAGTGGCCTTTGGCTGTAACATCGATGGGCCCTCACTTATTTAGTGACCAAGGCAAACTTGCTTGAAAGGCCACTTTGGACAGTAAGGAATGGTCTGTAAACCTGTTCCTCCTTGATTTCTGTCACCTCAGTTGGCCATCTTGTCCTCTCTGTAGGTGACTAATGATCAGTGTAAGAGGTAACTAGATATCCTAGAAACAAATCTTCATAATATTACTAGAGTCAGGGGGTCCCTCAGCCCGGCCTGCGCCCTCTCGCAGTCCGGGAGCCTTCAGGGGATGTCCAACTGCCGCGGAGGTGGGTGAAGCTCCCACCACCACCCCTGTGCTCACCAACTGTGAGCCTGGCTTCTGGCTGAGCGGCGCTCCCCCTATGGGAGCACACTGACCACCAGGGGACAGCTCCTGCATTGAGTGTCTGCCCCCTGGTGGACAGTGTGCATTGTAGCAACCGATCATTCCACCATTCAGTCTATTTGCATATTAGCCTTTTATTATATAGGATTTTTAAATTACAGTTTGCATTCTATGTTATCTTGTATTAGTTTCATGTATACAGCATGGTGGTTAAACAACCATATACTTAAAAGTATTTTCCCTGATATTTCCAGTACCCAGTTGGCACCATACACAATTATAACAGTAGTATTGACTGTACTTTACATCCCTGTGACTACTTTGTAACTACCAATTTGTACTTCTTAATTCCCCTTCACCTTTTTCACCCAGTTTCCCTCTCTGACAACTGTCAATCTGTTCTCTGTATCTATGAGTCTGTTTCAATTTTGTTTATTTTGTTTTAGATTCCACACATAAGTGAAATCATGTGGTATTTGTCTTTCTCTGATACACATTTCACTTAACACAATACCTTCTAGGTCCATCCAAGAAATCTTACCATGCTGTTGAAAATGGTAAGATTTTATTTTATTTTTTATGGCTGAGTAATATCCCATGTGTAAATATACCACAACTTTTTTATCTATTCATTTAATGATGGGCACTGAGGTTGCTTCCATATCTTGGCTATTTTAAATAGCGTTACAGTGAATATAGAGGTGCATATATTTCGAATTAATGTTTTGGATATTTTTGGATATATACCCAGAAGTGGTATTGTAATGTCATAAGGCAGCTTTGTTTTTAATTTTTTGAAGAAACTCCATACTGTTTTCCACAGTGGCTGCACCAATCTGCATTCCAACAACAGTATTCCCTTTTCTCCAGATCCTTGCCAACACTTGTTTATTGATTTATTGATGATAGCCCTTCAGACAAATGAGGTGATATCTCATTGTGGTTTTAATTTGCATTCCCCTGATGATTAGAAACATAGAGCATTTTTTTCATGTCTGTTAGTTATCTGTATGTCCTCCGTGGAGAAGTGTCTGTTCAAATCCTCTGCCCATTCTTCAATTAGATTTTTTTGTGTGTGTATTGAGTGGTATGAATTCTTTATAAATTTCGGATATTAACTCATTTTCAGATGTATCATTAGCAAATATCTTCTTCCATTCAGTAGGTTGCCTTTCTATTTTTGCGGGGGGACTCTCTGTGCTTCTGGACTTGTGTTTCTTTTTCTTTCACCAGATGAGGGAAGTTTTCAATGATTATTTCTTCAAATAGGTTCTCAATCCCTTGCTCTCTTCCTTCTTTTTCTGGTACTTTTGTGATGTGGATGTTGTTGCACTTGTTTTCCCAGAGGTCCCTTAAACTACCCTCACTTTTAAAAATACTGTTTTTTTCTTTGCTGCTCTGATTGGGTATTTTCTACTACCTTGACTTCTAAATTGCTGATTCAGTCCTCTGCTTCATCTAACCTGGTGTTGGATTCCTTCTAGTGTGTTCTTCATTTCAGATATTGTATTGTTCATTCTGACTTTTTTTTATGGTTTCTATGTCCTTTTTTAATGCTTACTTCTCTTTAAATTCTTAATGAGATCATCCACTCTTCCCCTAAGTTCCTTGCACATGTTTATAACCATTGTTTTAAACTCTATTTCTGATGGATTTCTTGCCTCTATTTCATTTAGTTCTTTTAATGGAGATTTCCCCTGTTGTTTCATTTGGGGCATGTTTCTTTGTTTTCAGGTGATGATATTTTTCAAGAGAATCAATGGGGGGATTTCTTTTATCCTCTAGTTTAGCCATCTTAAAGTTTCTTGATGCACTCATGCAAGAAGGTACAGTTAAACCTTGGTTCTCGAATATCTCCTATCTCAGACAGTTCACTTCTCAACCTGACCACCCTTTCATGCTGATACCTATATGATCAGTTACATGTCTCTCAGGTGACAAAGGGAAGAATGAACGAATATGAGTCAGTTTACACTTAAACCTCACATTAACATCTCAGAAACTGCTGTGAATATTTTTGTGGTGTTTTTTGTTTTTTGCTTTTATTTTTACTACATTTTTATTTTACTATACATTTTATTTACTTTTTGTTAAATTTTTATTTACATTTCATGTTCTTTTTGTTTTCAAAGTGTTTATAGATTAAACAGTACATTAGATAGGTAGTATACATAAGAAAGGTTAAAACAGGGAATCTATGGGGGTTTGGAACATATTAATTCAATTTACATTATTTCTAATGGGGAAAAATTGATTTGATTTTCAAATAGCCTTCTGGAACGAATTAAGTTCAAGAACTGAGGTTCTGTATATAAAACACATCTTCTACTTGTACATTTAGTATATATTTTTCTCTTTTATCTGCAGCTTTAGATAAATGCTGAACATACTACTGTGGAAGCCTTGCAGCAAACTGTCAGAATCCCAAGGTGATTCTATGTCTTTCTCTAATCTTAATGCTGACATTTTACAACTTATTTTATTTTTGTGTGCTCCATCAACATAAGTCAAATTGTCATTATTTATTTGCTCTTATGGGGCACTTTATTTTTTTTAATATATTTTATTGATTTTTTTACAGAGAGGAGGGAGAGGGATAGAGAGTTAGAAACATCAATAAGAGAGAAACATCGATCAGCTATCTCCTGCACACCTCCTACTGGGGATGTGCCTGCAACCAAGGTACATGCCGTTAACTGGAATCGAACCTGGGACCCTTCAGTCCGCAGGCCAACGCTCTATCCACTGAGCCAAACCGATTAGGGCTTGGAGCACTTTCAATAGTACCAATACCATCTTGTTTTCCAGTTGCTGGCTTTGTTGCCCCTTCCTTCCTTTTTTAAATATTTATTCTTGAGAGTATTACAGATGTCTCTCTTTTTTCTAAGGTCCCTCTCCACCCAGTCCCTGCCCCACCCCATGCCTTCACCACCCTATTGTCTGTGTCCATAGGTAATGCATATCTATACTAATAATAGAGGAATATGCAAATTGTCACAGTAACGACCGATCAGGCTGTGCGCACAGCAGGCATGGGTGGGCAGGGACTTTCAGCATTGGGGTTGGGGCCCCCCACCACCTGCGCCAGGGGTCCTGAGGCATGCGGAGGTCCACAGGTTTCCACCGTGGCTCGGCCGGGTCGGGGCCTTGGCGGGGGCCTCCATGTGCCTGCGCTGGGGGAGGGCCTGATCAGCCACTGCGGCTGCTGCGAGGGCCAGAGAGATAGGGCCTGATCAGCAGCCGGGGGGCTGCTACGAGGCCTGGAGAGAGAGGCAGGGTCTGATCAGCAGCCCCCATGGCTGCTGCGAGGGCCGGATCGAGAGGCAGGGCCTGATCAGCAGCCACAGGGGCTGCTGCGGGGCCCAGAGAGAGAGGCAGGGCCTGATCAGCAGCTCCCATGGCTGCTGTACCGTGGGCCCAGGTCAGGGCTCATGCAGGAGGCAACCAATCAATGTGTTCCTCTCATATTGATCTTTCTCTTTGTCTTTCCCTCTCTCTTCCATCCTCTCTAAAAATCAATGGGAAAATATCCTCAGGGAGGATTAAAAAAAAGAAGAAAGAAATGTCATATCCTATGAAAGAGACATCTTGAAAATGCCTAAAGAAAGTTGTCATTTTTTTTGTGGTGAAGGGACTGGTGTCCATGTTGATGAAAACACCTTGGCGGCTGCGAGGTCCGAGGGCCAGCAGCTGCAGCGGCTGGCAGTGGCAGTGGCAGCAGCAGTGGGGTGATGGGGGCAGTGCCTTCCCCTGATCAACCTGGTGGCCTCCCGCAGAGGGAGGCGAGACTGCGGCTTAGATGGCGGGCCTAAGCCATCAGTAGGACATCCCCTGAGGGCTCTTGGACTGTGAGAGGGGGCAGGCTGGGCTGAGGGACCCCGCCCCCAGTGCACGAATTTTCGTGCACCAGGCCTCTAGTCTACACTAATAAAAGAGAAAGATGCAAATTGAATGTACCTTCGCGACGCCCACCAGCCAATCAGGAGTGAGTATGCAAATTGTTGGGTTAATTTGCATATGCAGGCGCTGAGCGGCTGGGGCCTGTGGGAAGGTGGAAAGGCAGCTCCGGGCCAGAGCAAAGGCAGTGCCGGCAGCCAGGGGAAGGAAGGCCCATTCTTGCACAAATCTTTGTGCATTGGGCCTCTAGTCTATATATATATATATATATATATGAAGCCAGCTACCGTAACGGCCATAATGACCTAACGACTGGTCGCTATGATGCCCACTGTGGCCAGCAAACTGGCCCAATCAGGGGGTGGGGCCGGCCAGCCAACCTCACGGCCCCACCTCACTGCCGGCCTGCCCCATGATCAGACTCTCCCACCCCAATCAAGAGCAGGGCCGGCCAAACGCCCCCTCTCTTGCACCCCACAGCCCCGCTATCTATCAGCCCGCCCCAACACAATGGGCCCACAGCCCCTCGCCCCTGATCGTACCCTTCCACTCCAATAGGGGTTGGGGCTGGCTGGCCAACCTCCTGCAGCCCCTCCCCCTGGCTGGCCACACCCCCTATGGGCCCCCACCACCCTAATCGGCCCACAGCCCCTCCTCCCACCTGGCCCCATCCCAGATCGGCACCCCCACACCAATCAGGGGCAGGGCCGGCTGGCCAACCACCCATGGCCCCTTTCCCAGGCCACTGGTTCCCGATCGATCGGCACCCCACAACCCCAATTGGGGGCGTGGCCTGCCGGTCAATCGCCCATGGCCCCTTTCGCCAACCGGCCCACCTCCCGCCGTCTCCTCCTCCTGACAGGCCCAGTCCCGATCCGCCCTGATTGGGCTGAACCAGCCAGTCGGACCCCACCCGTGCACAAATTCGTGCACTGGGCCTCTAGTCCTATATAATAAAGAGGTAATATGCAAATTGACCGTCACTCCAACACACAAGATGGCCACTCCCCTGTGGTCAAAGATGGTTGCCCCCATGTGGACACAAGATGGCCGCCACAAGATGGCCAGCAGGGGAAGGCAGTTGTGGGCAATCACACCAGTCCTGGATTGTGAGAGGGATGTCTGACTGCCCGTTTAGGCCTGATCCTACTGGGATCGTGCCTAAACAGGCAGTCGGACATCCCTTGAGGGGTCCCAGATTAAAAAGGGTGCAGGTCTGGACTGAGGGACACACTCCCCATGCACGAATTTCGTGCACTGGGCCTCTAGTATGTATATAAGTTCTTTGGTTAATCTCTTCCCATCTCCTCTCCGCCCTTCCCTCTGAGATTCGTCAGTCTGTTCCATGTTTCCATGCCTCTGATTTTATTTTATTCATCAGTTTATTTTGTTCATTAGATTTCTTGTTTGTTTATTTTGATTTTTAGATTCAATTGTTGATATGTATGTATTGCCATTTTATTGTTAATATTTATCTTTTTTCTTCTTCCTCTTCTTAAGGAATACTCTTCAACATTTCATGTAATGCTGGTTTGGTGATGATGAACTCCTTTAGCTTTTTCTTGCCTGTGAAGCTCTTTATCTGACCTTCAATTCTAAATGATAGCTTTGCTGGGTAGAGAAATCTTGGTTGTAGGTTCTTGCTATAAATCACTTGGAATATTTCTTGCCACTCCCTTCTGGCCTACAAAGTTTCTGTTGAGAAATCAGCTGATAGTCAAATAGGTACTCCCTTGTAGTTAACTAACTGCTTTTCTCTTGCTGCTTTTAAGATTTCTCTTTGTCTTTAACTTTTGGCATTTTAATTATGATGTGTCTTGGTGTGGGTCTCTTTAGGCTCCTCTTGTTTGGGACTCTCTGTGTTTCCTGGACTTGTAAGTCTATTTCTTTCACCAGATAGGAAAAGTTTCCTGTCATTATTTCTTCAAATAGGTTTTCAATATCTTGCTCTCTCTCTTCTCCTCCTGGCACCCCCATAATGTGAATGTTGGTACGCTTGAAGTTGTCCCAGCGGCTCCTTACACTATCTTCATATTTTTGGATTCTTTTTTCTTTTTGCTCTTCTGATTGGGTGTTTTTTGTGTTTTTTTTTCTTCCTCATATTCCAAATCATTCATTTTATTCTCGGGATCCTCTACTGTACTGTTGAATAACTATAAATTATTCTTTATTTCAGCTAGTGTATGCTTAACTTCTGACTGGCCCTTTTCATGTCTTTGACATTCTCACTAAGAACCTGCCTTGAAAGTCTCACTGAGTCCCTTGAGTAACATTATAACTGTGATTTTGAACTATGTATCCAATAGTTTGCTTGCTTCCATTTCTTTGATTTGTGACATGTTTCTTTGTCTCTGCATTTTGGTTGTTTCCCTGTGTTTGTTTCTATGTATTGGGTAGAGCTGCTATGTCTCCTGGAGTTGCTAGAGTGGCCTTGTGTAGTAGGTGTCCTAAAGGACCCAGGTGCTCAGCCTCCCCAGTCACCTGAGCTGGGCACTCTAGGTACGCCACTGTGTGGGCTTTCTGTAGTTGCGCATTGATTGCTGTTGGTGTCACTGGAAGGAATTGACTTCCAGGCCAATTGGATGTGGGGACCAGTTGTGACTACAGCAGAAGAGCTGCTGTGCAGGAAACACCCCTGTGGAGCAGTACTTGCTTCATTGTGGCCTTGGTGTTTACTGAGTCTGCCCCTTGAGTGTGTCACTTGTGGACATGTAGAGTTGTAAACTGGTATGGTCTGAAGTTGTCCACCAGGTGCACTGGCTCTAGGGCGTCCAGGGAGGTGCAAAGTCAGCCACTGCCTGGGGCCACCCAGCAGGAGCTACAGAGAGATCTGCAGATGGCTGCTACTTGTATTAGGTTTGGAAATACCCAGGCAAGGCCCAGCTGTGAAGCAAGGCAGGCTGGTGCTAGTGCCCAGTCTTGGGCCTTTTATTGATAGGTTTGGGGCACACTGACACCAGCTGCAACTTGTTTGAGAGATTTTAGGAAAGTCTGAAGCCTAAGCCAGGACAGGCCATTCATATGGAAAAGCTGTGCAAACAGCTTGGATGGGGCTGAAATTGGATGGGGTGGGGTCTCAGGGAACATCAGGGCAGAGGGAACAGTGTGGGCCATGCTGTTGGAAACTCAGACACGACTGCCAGTCAGCTCTGCAACAGGGGCAGTCTCAGCACAGGAACAATGACCCCCTGTGAGCACCCCAGTCTTGGGAGAAAGCCACTCCCAAGTTCCTGCCCCAATGCCAGACAATTCTGCTCCTCCCCGTACCGTATGTGTCTGGGTCCCTTAAAGCTGCCCAGTGCTGGGAGTCAAAGTAAGTTCGTGCGCCAGCCCTTTAAGAGGAACACCTGGGTCTCCAGCAGCCTTCATGTCCCTCAGCCAAAATCCCTGCTGATTTTTACAGCCCGAAGTTTCGGGGACCTCTCTTTCCAGCTTTTGATCCCTGGACTGGGGGTCTGGTTTGGGGTTGGAACCCCTTGCTCCTCACGGGTGGCCTCCACAGAGACCATGTTCCTCTCGATTAAAACAGCACATGTGGGTGCTGGACCAGCCCGTTCTGTGCCTCTGCCCCTCCTACCAGTCTCAGTGTGCTTTCTTCTTCTCTAGTTGTAGGACTTCCATTCAGCCAGCTTTCAGGCATTCTGTGAATGATGGTTGTCCTGTATTTTAGCTGTAATTTTGATGTGGCTGTGGGAGGCAATGAGTACTGGTGTTTACCTATGCCACCATCTTGGTTCCTCCTCAAAAGTCGCTTCTTTCTTTGTAAGACCAACAACTGCCAAAGATGTGAAAGAAGCTTTTAGAAGAGGTTCAAGTCATGGGAAGGCAGGAGGAGAAGAGCCCTGGACTTTTTTTAGTGTGTTGGGAATGTTGCCAACCACATCTTCATTTTCATTATGAAAATTGTTGTCCTCATAGGAGGTCCTGTTCTCTGGTCTCACATGCCATATTTTGCTTCTATGTTTTTCTTGAATTGCTGAATAGCAGTTAGTTTTGCTAAGCTTGGTTTCATAGCATTCTTGGTATCAAAATTGAAATCTTCATTGTCTGATGTGAGCCATGAGTCGTCGTTGCCAGGTGTATGCTGGGAAGCCTCCTTAAAACATCTGCTTCAGAACTCTCGTCCACAAGATTGCTACTTTCAGAAGTCTTTTTAGGTTTCCTTCTTTATATTCAGAAATTAGTTGGTGGTTGCTCCAAGGCTAAAACGAAGGGACAAAAAGGAAGCCACTGGTTTCACTTGGGTATCACATAATGGAAGTTGCTAAAAAGTCCTCTAAGAGTCTGTTCACCTTGAGTCACCACAGCCTCCGCCACTTTTGGGCCCGCAGCCTGGGCATCCGTCAGTCCCGTCTGTTGGTCCGTTGGTCTGTTGGTGAGCAGCCTGTGCCCCGCCCACCTGCCTCCTTGCACTAGCAACAAGTTCTAACAATTACAAGGCAAGTGCCTTGTGTGATGCACCTTCTGATCCCCCCCACACCCCATTCAGAGCGTTCCTTCATACAGCACATGGTGATAAGTTAAGAATACTATATGAAATATGTTACCATGGTCTGTCCTTAGAATAACAATAAATGTGTAAAAACATTGGCAGAGGTTTAGTAGCTGGTCTGCAGCCTGTTTGATGTGGGGATACTGTGGGTTCTCCATGCCAGCCTACATCAGTGCCTCAAACAGCCAAGCTCATGCCTGTCCATGGTATTGACCTTGCTTTTGCCACACCTGGACTGCTCTCCCTCCAAAGCTGTGGGCAGCGGCTTTTCCTGACCATCTGATGCTCTTACAAATCCATTCAGTGTCAGGCTGCAGGCCTGATCACTTTCTGTCCTTTCCCTGCTGTCTGTCTAGGTGGCACTTGCTGGCAGTGTTTGCATCATAGTCCTTTTTGTAAGAGCTGTTGCCTCCCCTCCCTCTGGAAGGTAAGAGCCACACAAGCAGGGACCTGGCCTGCGTCACTCATTGCAGTCTTCCAGCATTTGGCTAGTCTGGAGAGTCAGGAAGTTTTGGTTGGATAAAATAGCTTCTTCAAATTACATCTTGGCATCCCTGCATTAGCAAAGTTTAGATTTTAACCTTCCATCTAATTTATGCTTAGTTTGAAAACAGGTAGATGACTTACTGAGCTGCTTTAGAGAATCTCAGCATGTATTTGTTTTATTCTCACCTTGAAGGTTGGGAAGAAAAAGGTGCCAGAGGTTTCATATTTACCTGTTACAGATGTTTTTTCTCCCCATGCAAGTGGGCGGGGGGAGCAGGGAGAAGGGGAGCACACTCATGTCAGAGATTAGACCAGGAGTGTGTTCTGGCTCAAAGTGTGTCATGGATCTAAAGGTAACTTGTCTGGTTGAACTGACTCAGCCACAAAAACCAAGCCTTGGAGCAGCACTCAGAAACAGTGTTGGCAGGAGTAGGAATTGTACCACCTCTGGAGGGCGAGTCACAGTATCTCTCAAAAGTGCAAGTGCACAAACCTTTCCAGCCAGCAGTGCTACTTCCAAGAATTTTTCCTGTGTACAGGGATTTTTATTGCAGCATTGTTTCTAATAGCAAAAAGTTGGAATTTACCACCATCATAAGACAACGGTTAAATAAATTATGGTGACTCCACACAATGGAATATTAAAAGAACAGTGCCACTCTGTATGTACTGCCATGGAATGAGCCCCAGGATGCCTGGTTAAGAGGAGGGAAGAAGTGCATAGTACACTCCCTAGTGCTAGTTTATAAAAAGAGGAAGGGGGTTGAGAAAAATGTAAGTAAGTCTGTGGGTGTATGTGTGTGCATCAGTATCCACACACAACACACAACTGTGTATCAAACACCTGTGTGCATAAGCCTAGGAGATCGCTGGGGAGACACAGGAACCTGGTGGCCTTGGTTGCTTCTGGGAAGAAAGGTGGGAATTACTTTGCACTGTATACATTTTGTACCTTTTGAATTTTGTACTATGTACATGTATCATCTCAAAAAATAAAGTTTTTAAATTTTGGCTTCTTAAAAAATAGAAATAAGAACATTCTCATTTAATAAATCTGCTTTCCTTAAGAGAGCCCTTGAGCCAACAGTAGTTAAGTTCGCCTTGCGTCTTGGAGGAAATAGGGTCATGAAGAGGGTTGTCCTCTTGTGGTGGGACAGCTTTGGGGAGACAAAGCAGTGAGGATGGTTCTGCTCTGATTGTATGGGAATGTGCTGGGGGAGAAGGGAGGAAGCGGGGAATGGATTGTGAAGTGGCTGTGCTCTGGGAAGAGACTAAGGCTGCTACAGGGTTGTCTCTCATGAGGATCATAGCACAGTTCTGGCTTTTGGGGTTCAAAAAGTAGAAATGGGGCTGACTGGTATGGCTCAAGTGGTTGAGCATTGTCCCATGCACAGAGAAGTCACTGGTTCGATTCCCAGTCAGGGCACATGCCTGGGTTTGGGGCTTGATCCCCAGTAGAGAGCATATAGGAGACAACCCATCAGTGTTTCTCTCTCATTGGTGTTTCTCTCCCTCTCCCTTCCACTCTCTAAAATCAATTTTTAAAACTATTTTAAAAAAAAAAGTGGAGCCGAAACCGGTTTGGCTCAGTGGATAGAGCATCAGCCTGTGGACTGAAGGGTCCCAGGTTCGATTCCGGTCAAGGGCATGTACCTTGGTTGCGGGCACGTCCCCAGTAGGGGGTGTGCAGGAGGCAGCTGATCGATGTTTCTCTCTCATCGATGTTTCTAACTCTCTATCCCTCTCCCTTCCTCTCTGTGAAAAATCAATAAAATATATTTAAAAAAAAAAAAAAAGTGGAGATGGTATCTTGAGCCATGGCCCAAGGGGAGCTGTTAATGTGCTCCAGAAGCCGTGCCTGTCCTGCGTGGAGACCTCTGTGGGTGACCCTTATCAGCAGATCTCTGATTTTGTCCAGCTCAGGTGACTGCGTCTGGCCCCAGGAGAGGAATCATGACAGCTGTTCTAAAACAGTCATGGGAATCCTATTTCTCTTTGCCAGGAATTGGTTTAAACATGGGTATCTAACCCACTTATGGCCAATACCTGGTATAGCTGCACATGGTGACCAATAAATATTCCTCTTAAAATGTTTTCCTGATTGTGTATTTTAGGAAAGGAGGTATAGGGAATAAGATCAGTAGCACACCTGGAAGGGAAAATCCCCAGTAGCTTGAGCTATAGCCCTTAAAATACAACGGGTGACTAAGAAGGTCATATGATTGAGAAGTACATACCTACCTGCCCCACTGCCTCCAGGTTGTCAGCTTAGAGAATGTCTCCACATCTTAGCCACCAGGTAAGCCAGTGGTAGAGAGGACCGTTTTTTGTAAATTAGCCTAATTAGTAGGCATCCAGCCCACTTGCAAAATCAGGTAGACTGTGGCTGAGATAATTTAGTCCAGGTGCCTGCTCGCCCTGGCCCCTGAATTCTTACACATGTACATATATTTAATAAAAACAGGAAGGCCAAGGTTCACCATGACAGGTTTTTTTGGGGGGTGGGCAGGGTTGGTGGTTGTATTTTTTTTTTTTAGTTCCACAACAGGCATTTTCCCCATCTGTAGGGTGTGTGTGTGTGTGTGTGTGTGTGTGTGTGTGTTTTGAATAGGTAGGTAGGTAGGTAGGTAGGTAGAGTGGCTTCTTAATTTGCATGTATACACACACACACATGAATGATTCTGAACCTGGAAACGAATGCTTCAAAAATATTTTTATTACACATACAAGTCAGTACAATGAAGTAATGGGAAACTCTCTCACAGCTGCTCTCCCTTATGGTACAGAAGCAGAGAAAAGATCCCCCCTCCCCCCCGCCACACACACACTCCCTCTGCCAGAAATGCCAAGTTATTTGGTCTGAAGAGCAGCCTAAGCATCCAGCAATCTCTCGCTGACAAAAATAGTCTCTAGAGCAGCAGTCACCAACCTTTCGGACCTCACGGACCACCAGACCTGTCCTCTGAAGTCTGATTCAGTAGATAAAGGTTTCAGTGAACACTTAATACTAAAACTTCAGATGATCCTCATCTTGCAAATAGGAATATACTGCCTTGGAAGTTGGGGAACAGGAGTTGAATTGGATGGATAGAGGGTTAAAGGGTCGGGAAGGGCTGTTTCATTAAGGAGACAGTTTTCTGAGTGGGCCACAGTGCAAGCCCGCAAGCCCAGGCCCTGTGCTGAGGAATGTGGTATAGAAAAGGAAAGGCGAGCCCTCTGTGTCTATTCCAGCAGTTAGCAGTGACTGCCTGCCGTGCTGTCTGGACAGGGATCTGAAGCAGAGTTCCTGCTCAGTGGAGAAGCGGGCCATGCCCGATTCTCAATGTCTGCCACATGCATGGGAGCAGGGTGACTGCACACGTGCCACACATCTGCTTTCCTCCAAGCCAGGCGAGTGAGAGGCCGTCGCTCCATTCGTGCTCAGCTGTGGGGAGACTCCGGGAGGACTGGTGATGGGAGCGACACAACCGCCCTCCCCCAGCCTCCTTCTGTCCTGGCACTAAGTTGATCTCTGCTTGGTGAAGAGGCTGTTAGGGTGTTGTTGTAGTTCTTGTTAAATGCTATGTAAATCGGGGTTGAAGAAAGAATTGGAGCCGCCAAGCCCAGAAATGCGCTCTTCCAGGTGGGGGGCAGGCTGCAGGCACAGAGGGGGCTGATGGGCTCGGTCAGGAAGAAGGGATCCAGCACAGCACAAATATGCCAATGCGGGGCCCAGCATCAGGGCCACCCTCTTCTGCTCCCGCCACAAATCCCAGCTCGCCAGAAAGGCCACCGCTGGGCATGGCGAACACCATCTCAAGCTCCTGAGGAGCCTCCTTCACCTGGAGCAAAGCAAACGCAGAATTAAAGTGTAGCCGTGGCTAGTAGCTCATTTGGTTAGAGCATCGTCCTTGTATACCAAGGTTGCAGGCTCAATCCCTGGTCAGGGCACATGCAAGAAGCAGCCAATGAATGCATAAATAAGTGGAACAACAAGTAGATATGGGTTTCAGTGATATCTCCTCCCCCCCCCTTTCTAAAAAAAAAAAAATTAAAATGACACTAAAATATAACATTGGGTGTGCAGTACAGCGACTGGGTGAGTACAGTGACATGGCCACCACCTCCCCTGCAGCCTCACTCAAGCTGAATTTAAGTGAAAGGGTTCCTGAAACTGTAGCTTCAGCTCAGGTCTGAAGGCTCTCTAGGGAGTGAGAGTGGTGGTCCCACAATGTCTAATGTGATATAAAAAGGAAGCAAGGCAGCTAAGAGCAGGAGCACCTTGGCATCAGACCCAGGCTGAGTCCCAGCTCCGCAGACTGCTTCCCATCTATGAAGCTGGGTGCCCAGAGCCCCTCCCCTGACCTAGGCTGTCATGGAGATGAACTGGGACTGGGTGCTGGGTATAGACACAACCCCTGGCCCATGCACTCACCCATCTAACACTCATGGAGTGGGCTGGGGTCTGGGACTGGGACCCCAAATAGAACAGACACAGGCCTGCTCCTCACAAAGTTCACAGCTGAGAGACAGCCTGTAAACATTAATATTGAAAAAATATATATTGTGCTAAATGGATTCAGAGTAAATCGTGGAATAATTCTGTATTGCCTACCTTTTAAAAAACAATCTGTAAATGCTTTTGTGGTAACAATTAGCTTCCATTCAAGGAGCCTCCGGCACATACTCCACCCCTCACCCCCGTCCTTCAGTTAACTCCTATTTACCTCTCGGGTCTCGGCTTAAGGGCCACCACCCCTCTGTGTGGCCTTCCTGGCCCTCTTAACTCTCACATTTCCCTGTTTGGTGCCATGTTCTCCTCTTTTCAGCAATTTGTGTAATGATGGGTGTGATGTCTGGTCCAAGCTGAATGCTACCTGTCTGGCAACAGCACCGTGGCACCTGGTAGGTACTCAGGAAATGGCTGCTGAATTAATGACTGAGCATTACAATAGGAGGTCCACGCCTGCATTTATCTTTTTCCCCGGAATGTGGCCGTAAATGCTGCCAAACACACACAAGCCAGAGGCTCCAGGGCACATGGTTAGCAGCTGTGAGGATAGCCACACAACCGTGGGCACTTTACCATGTCCACGCACATCCACTCATCTTTTCTCATGCTTGTCACGGTGGCAAAAGCTGAGTGGGTGGAGTAGTTTCCAGGAAGCCTGCCAGGCCAACCAGGACTCCTCACTCTCAACACTACTTTCAGATTGGGTGTCTTCTGCCCCTTCCCCCATCACCCGGCTCTGTTTATTGGAAAATCACTAAATCGGCCTGCAAACAGATCACAAAGATGTGGACAAAGAAGTCCTTCCCTTGGCATGTGTCCACCCAGCGCCCTGCGCCTGCCACTTGGAGAGAGAAGGAAAAGGCAAATGATTCCAGCAATAGAATAAGCAGCACATTCCCTCCTCCTGCCCTCTGCCCCTCCAAAGTCTGGCTTGGCAAACACACACCTTCGGGCCATCAGAGCCCTCTGTAATGAGCTGTCCCACAGGCAGGTGGGAGCTGCTTGTCACCTTCTCCTTTTCCAAACAAAACCAACCAGTTCCCTCATAGCAGACCATCATCAAGTCACCAAAGGAGTCTGCGTGATCAAACACCGCATCGGGAAATCAATCATCTGTGAATATTTAGCCATCTGATGTCCGGAGGGAAAAATAGTATCGGAACTTGAGAGGAAGTGGCAGATAATTTGTTTTCACTAAGTTCATTATGGGCACTTTTCCAGCCATTTCTCTGCTGACCTGAAAAACCTCTCAGGCACTGAATTTCCCCTACTGGGTAATGCAAACCCAAATCCTTGTTATGTTACTGAAGTGAAGAAATGGGGTAAATTCATTTCAGAGGATCCTGGGGGAAGAGAGACAGAAAGGTCTAGTCCCAAATGCATTGGCGCCACCAGAGCAGCCTTTAGAGCGCCCACCCACTGGGGCTCCACACAGGGCCTGCTGGAGCTGTGCTCACAGCTCTTCGCCTGAGCCTGCCATGCCCTCTGCAGTGATGTAGGAAAACAATGGAATGTCTCCAGAAACAGACTGCAAATCAACCAATCAGGGATGATGCTGGTTTGTGAGCAGGCTAGCTCATTTGGCTTTTGTTGTTTGAAATGCAATCCTATCTAATAAAAGAGTAATATGCAAATTAACCATCACTCTGCTACACCCACAAGCCACACCCACAAGCCAGTCAGGATCAAGTATGCAAATTAACCCAACCAAGATGGCTGCGGCCACGGAGCGAGCAGGAGGCTTGGGTTTCCCTGGCAATGGAGGAAGCCAAGCTTTCCGCATACCCTGGCGGGCCCAGCCTCCACTCAAGGCTACAAAGTTTCAATTATAGAAGATAAATAAATCCCAACAAAAATGGCAAATGGCGGCAGCCACGGAGCTGGAGAGAGCAGGAGGCTTGGGTTGCCCCCGGTGATGGAAGAAGCCAAGCTCCCGCAGACCTGGCCTGCCTTGGCCTCTGCTACAAAGTTTCAATTATAGAAGATAAATAAATCCCAACAAAAATGGCTGTGGCCACGGAGCAAGCAGGAGGCTTGGCTCCGCTCAAGGCTACAAAGTTTCAATTATAGAAGATAAATAAATCCCAGATACCAGGGCCTCCACTTGGGTCGCCGGGGGGCATGGCTGGCCTGCAAACCATCACAGGCCCTTCACCCAGGCCGCCCCACACCCCAAGGGAACCCCCACCCTGATCCAGGACACCCTTCAGGGCAAACCAGCCGGCCCCCACCTGTGCACCAGGCCTCTATCCTATCTAATAAAAGAGTAATATGCAAATTGACCATCACTCCAACACACAAGATGGCTGCCCCCATGTGGACACAAGATGGCCACCACAAGATGGCCAGCAGGGGAGGGCAGTTGGGAGGGACCAGGTCTGCAAGGGAGGGCAATTGTGGGCGATCAGGCCAGCAGAGGATGGCAGTTGGGAGGGACCAGGCCTGCAAGGGAGGGCAGTTGGGGGCGATCAAGCCTGCAGGGGAGTGCAGTTAGGGGTGACCAGGCCGGCAGAGGAGGGAAGTTGGAGGTGACCGGGCCTGCAGGAAAGGGCAGTTGGGGGCACCCAGGCTTGCAAGGGAGAGCAGTTGGGGGGGACCAGGCCTGCAGGGGAGGGCAGTTAGGGGTGACCAGGCTTGCAGGGGAGGGTAGTTAGGGGCAAACAGGCTGGCAGGGGAGCAGTTAAGCATCAATCAGGCTGTCAGGGGAGTGGTTAGGGTGTGATCAGGCTGGCAGGCAGAAGCAGTTAGGGGTAATCAGGAAGGCAGGCAGGCCAGCAGTTGGGAGCCAACAGTCCTGGATTGTGAGAGGGATGTCCGACTGCCCATTTAGGCCCAATCCCTGTAAACCGGCAATAGGACATCCTTCAAGGGGTCCCAGATTGGAGAGGGTGCAGGCCAGGCTGAGGGACACCACCCCCCCCCCATGCACAAATTTCATGCACCTGGCTACTAGTATCCAATAAGAAACCAAAAACATGAAGAACAATGGCCCAAGAAGCTACTGTAAACCAGCCACTCTGCTAAATACTTGTCATAGGAGACTGATTCATCCTCACTAAACCTTTGAGGTGTTATCTCCATTTCACTGTTGAGAAAACACTCTGAAAGGTTAGATGCCTTATCCAAGGTCAAGGTTTGCTTATTGTTAGAGCTGGAAGTCAAACTGGACCCTGCATGTTATTTTGCACCATAAGTAAAAGTGATCCACCTGAATGGGTTCCCACAGAACCTGCTGTAAGGGTCATGTTTATGCTTGGGATGCCTTCAGAAGAGATGTCTGTAGCTTCCTGAGCAATTTCTAGGGCCTCCAGTAGCCAGCTCTGGAGCCAATCTGAGTAGTTCCTCCTTTGATATATGTCTCAGTGGCTCACACCCTGACTTAGTTATAATAGCAATCGTGTGAGGAATAAATGAGGAACCCAGGCTCAGATCAAGTTAGTGATTAGACAGGATTCCCATCAGAGCAGAGCACCCATTTCTACACCTCTAACCATGAGCAACCTCATCTGGACAAGTGACAAAAAACAAAGGGCTCCGTCCAGGTTTCTGGTTGCTCCGGGCTTCTGTGCTGCTTGCTTACAGCACTTGCCAACGTGAACATAGAGGACTGGCTTAGAGTGGCAAATATTTTGTACTGTGGCATCATCTAAAACTCAGAGCCACATTGCCACAAGCCCTGCATGTCAATCTGGCACATCTATTTTGCCTTTTACAGTTTACAGAGTGCTTTCTGAAGTCTTCCAGCCCACTGTACTCTGGGCCGACTTCTAGCTGAGCACCTGTAAGACTTCATTACACTTGTAATCCTATAATTGTGAGCTACTAAAGTTAATCCCTGGAGAGCACCAGCCTTGCTTGCTCATTCTTTGAAAACCTGAGGCTACCACATTGCCTGATACATAGGTCAGTAAAAGTCAACCAAGTAATTTTGAACACCATCTGCGTGTCTTATGGTGGTGTTAAAATCTGTCCACAAGTTCATTGGCACTTCTCCCAAAGGTGGAGCCCACACCCCTTCCTGTGAGTGTGGGCTGGAGGCAGTGACTCGCTTCTAATGAACAGAATATGGGGAAGTGATCATATGCTAAGCCTGAGGCCAGGGCATTAGCAGCACTGCAGGGTCCTCCTTGCTTCACTGTTGGGTTTGGGATGCCAGCTGGCTCTCAGGCAGCACTGCAGAGACCTCCTGCCCAGGCCACATGAGTGAGAGTCTTGGAAACAGTCTAGTCCCTGGCAAGCCTCGGAATGACTGCTGCCCCTCTGACCACAGGAGGCCTTGGGCCAGAAACCTCCAGCGATGCCGTTCCCAGCCTGATCCACAGAGCTGTGAGTTACAGCATGTTTGTTGTTTTAAGCCAGTAAGCTTTGAGGCAAGCTGTTAACACCAGCAATAAATAGCTAACCCACCTATGATGTGAGTAACAGCAGTAAGAGGAATACAATAATACTTTATTCATTGGAATTTTAAAAGATAATGAAAACAATACAGCAGCTACTCCACATACACTGTTATTTCATTTACTCTTCACGACAATATTATGAGGCAGATGGCAGTATTTCCTCTTTTCCTAGAGGGAAATGCAGGCTTAGATTAAGTCACTTGGCTAAAGTGCTAATGACTGGCATGAAAAGAGCTGAATCCAGGTCTCCTCATTTCTACCTCCCATGCTCTTAACCACTGCACACACTGTCTCCCAACACGTTTACTGGCTGAGTGAGTGGACAGAGGCCGTCGCCCAGGGCCACAGGGAGATAGCCACGAGCCCCAGGCATCTTTGCCGCTGTGGGCCCCTTCCTCCACTACAACCTCTTAAAATTATATTCTATGATCCTATTATTATAAAGATGAACATAACCAAGGCTGGGGCCATTTTTATGTATTTGTTAGTATTACATTCATTTTTCTTCTAATCTTAAAATAAATGAAAACTAAACCATTCCCATGGACCCCTAAAGTGCTGCGGCTGAGTAGTGGGCCTACTGTGCCTAATATTTGCATACGTAGGCTCTGGTATTGACTTGGGCACAGCCATCAGACAAACAACCGAAAGAAAAAACTGTTTAAAGTCCTGTTTTAAAAGTCAAATAAATAAGCTCTACTGACTTGGCTTTTTTTTTCTTTTCACCAGGAAGGACACATGGCAGTAGGAAGCAGTGTAACCCGTGGGGTGGCTTTGGGGAGGCAGCAGAAAGCACTGTCTGTGCCTGTGTGGTGCTCACCTCGGAGGGGTAAAGGATGCAGGGCGGGGTTAACCGTCTCTTGGGTGCACCTCTGTGCCCAGCTTTCCTGGAGGGGAGAGCTCGCTTGCCTGGTCTTGAGATCCTGCTCCCTGTGACCCCCTCCTCTCTCTCCTCACCCCTCCCTCCCCCCGCCATACACACACACATGGGATCTGACTGCCTCATTCCTAGTCTGGGATCCCGTGAGCACGGGACAGTGCTCAGAAGTTGCGTCGCTGGAGACGGCATGAGCTCCTGCAAAGGGATGAAAGGAGCAGTGAGTGTCTCTAGGTCTGGCACAAATGTCAGCTTCTCCAGCCAACAACTGCATGCGGCCTTGGATGAACCGCCTCTGTGCCTTGGTTTCATCTACTGTAACCTCTACCAGACCCTGTACGTACTGTGTTTTCCTCACAGCAGGCCCATGAATAACTGTTTCGTTCAATGTCCTTTCATCATAATGTTGACTAAAAGCTGTAGGAACTTAACTGTTGTTTGTATAAATTAGCTTGTGGTAAACTGATTTCCTTGAACGTCATTTCACTGAAAGTTGTAGAACCTATTGAGGACGTTGAGTGAGGATGCACGTACTCACCTTTTCGCCTGAAGGAAGCGCTTTATGGCATCTCTGGCAAATCGGAATTGTCAGAATCACTGCTCCTGCACTTCGGGATGCTGTGAAGTGAAATAATAGTGACTGACCACAGGCCCTGCGATACTGCGACAGTCCCTCTGACCACGAAGAGCCAGCTCCTCAGTGACCAAGGGGCGGAAAGCATCTACTGCTGGGACGCTGGATGGTGTGTGTGTGTGTGTGTGTGTGTGTGTGGTGGAATGAGTCACAGCCAGGCAGGATGGAGCAGACTCCTGAGACTTCCTCACGCTACTAAGAACGGCACACAATTTAAAACTTACGAATAGCTTATTTCTGGAATTTTCCACTTAATATTTTCAGACTGCGGTTGACCTCAGGTAACTGAAACCCCACAGGTAAGTAAAACTGTGGCTAAGAGGAGACTATTGTATCTCCACAGCAGTCATGGAAGCCACATGTTCAAAACGGCAGAGCTAAAAAGTGGCCGGTGGCCCAGATCCACGAGTTACCCCCTAGAGGAGAGCCATGTGGAGGGCCAGCAGACCCACACTGAGCCCAGTGGGAATGACATAAACAGCAGATTACCCAGAGTTTGGGTGAGAGCTTGCCGGAGCCTAACGAAGCAGGCTCATGAACACCATCTCATCTACCGTCTCAGCATCATGTGATTCAAGACTCAGCCATGACTGTGTGTTAGAGAACTGCAGCCCACAGTGGGGAAGGGGCTTGCCCAGGTCCACTCCAGTGAGTAGCTAAACCCCAACTCTGCCCAACCTACCATAGCTCCTTCTCCCCACCAATGCCCCCCTGCCCCCGCCCCCGGGACTGGCCAGGCTCCTGTTCAGTTACATCTTTGCATCACCTGCCTGAATGGGGTCCGTCAAAAATGGACAAAGGCAGGCCTTTCGGACATCCATTTCCATGATTTCTCTGGGTGCACATGGACTGATGTAGCTATTAACAGTCAGCCCTACTTCGGCAACCAGGCAGAAAAGCTATAATCGCACCAGGCATTTCCAAGGGGCCTTTCAAAGAGCATCACTAATTCTGAATAAAGCACTCCCCTAGCAACACTTTCAATTATAATTTGACATTCCTATTTTATGCTACAAAATCCCTCTGCCACTTAATGAAGGGGAGGGAAGCCTGCCTTTTAAAACACTCGATCTTTGAGTAGCCTAAGTATCTGAGTTAACTTTCCAAAATTAAAACAAAACTAACAAAAACCCTTTTCCTTTCCTCCCTCGTTCCCTTTCCCCCTTCCCTGGTCCCTATATTGTATTTGGAAAGGGGCAGTAAGTCCTGTTACTATGCAAAACTGTGAGTCTGAGACACACTCACCACCTCTCCCATCCCCGTCCCAAAAGGAAAATTTGGGTCTTCCAGGGTGAGGGAGGAGCTGACATCTATTAGGGCCTGGCCAAAAGGCAAAACGCCTGGACGTTAAATACAAACCAGAGAAGTTCTGCCAGATGCAGGTTCCTCCATCTCATTCATTTCCAGGGTAATGCCAGGCCCCATGCAGAATGCCAGGCAGCGCTGTTACCTCCTTCCTCCAGCCAGCTCTGCACCCCCCCCCACCCCCCGCCCCGCGCCAGGCACTGTGCTAGGGGCTTCACATTCTCATCTCATGGAATCCTCCCCGAGAGCCCTGTGGAGCAGAGATCAACTTGTTTTAAGATGAGGAACCAAAGAGGCCCACAGAGAGGAGGCAGCTGCCTCAGTGTCCCCAGCTGGGATTTGAACGCAGGTTACCATTTCCTGCCAAAGTCACTCGAGGAGAGCCCCGAGGTCAGGGAGGTAAAAGGAAAGCAACACTTAGATTATTGGTCTCGGCTGCAGAAGATGGACTAGGACGTGGTGGGGACAGAAAATAAGGGGGGATGGTCGCAGGAATTCACTCATCCGCGGGAGGAATTCCGAGGCCCCGCGGTGCCGCTCGGTTAGCTGGGACCAGGGGGTCGGCTGCAGCAGGATTCGCGCGGACTCAATCGCTCGCTTCAGGGGAAAAGCAAGAGGGCACAGCTGACCAGACACCGCTACCTGCAAACGCCACCCTTGCGAGCCCCCTCTCCGCGTGCTCACGGTGTCAGCAGCAGCCCGTGCAGATGCTGAAGGCCCTTCCCGGTGCGGTAGTGAGCCCCTCCGGGGGCACTTCCTGAGAAAGATGGCCAATTCCGCCTGCGCTCAGGTGCGCTGGGGGCCCGCCTTCCTGCGCGCGCCCCACGTGCGCGAGCTCAGCCACCGACTCTCCCTTTCGCCATGGCGCCCCTTCCCCCAGCGACCTCTTCCCCGCCCCGACCCCAGCGGCGCAGCCCGCCCCCCACCTGTAGGGTGGCGGCAGCCTTGGCACACGCAGCCTGTGGTGGCGGCGAGGGAAGCCTGGCCGCCTTCAGACCTTCCAGTAGACAAACAGCCCCGCTCCAAGCGGCAGGTAGAACGCACTGCAGGTGAGAAGGCCGTGGGAGGGTTCCTAGCTCACCTGGCACCGCCGAGCCCTTGCCCCTGCCCAAGAGCAGCGGCGCCAGGGCGGTGAGTGCGGAGGGCGCCCCGGTGAGCGCGAGCCTGAGCGAAGAGGCCGTGGGTGCGCAGCGGGCACTGCCGGCGGCGCGTGACGGTCCAGCCCTCCAGGGGTCCAGGGCTGAGGCCGCACGTTCCAGATGCTGGGGATCCCGGAACGCCGCCGCTGTTCACGCTGGGCCGGCTGGAGGGATGCTCCCAGGCGCTCCCCGGGGGTGGTGGGCCGCGGGGGGTGATGGTGGGGGTGTCTGGAGAAGCTGCCAAGAGAAGCCAGGTCTGGGCCCTGCCGCACGGGCCTCCCCGCCTCCGGTGCGGAGGACACCCTAACGGCGGTGGTCTCCGGAGGAGGCTCACAGTCGCGTAGGAACTCTAGCCGCCACCGCCGGGCCCCTCGGAGGCGCCCGGGGGCATGGTTAGATCTCTGGAAAGAGAGGGGCCGGGCCCCCTCCCAGATGGATGGGCTCTGCTTTCCAGGAATCTGTGTAAAACTGCAACAGGCGACTCGGGCGCTGGGATATATAACACGGGAAGCTCCTAACCGGCTCCATCCTGCGCCTCACTCCCAGCGCTTCTGCCTGGCGAGGGCTTTCTGGTACCTCGAGTAGTTCACCCTGGGGCTCCAGGCAGAAAGAAGGCGGTTTCTGGGCAGTTAGGCCGAGGCCTGGGAGGGGAGTGTTTGCAGTCTCTCGCCATCTTCGCCCTGCCAGTCATACCCCACCCAGCCCCCTGGCGGTGGCTAACGTTCCGACTATATGTCTTCCAGGTCTTCATCTCCCCGTTAAGTCTGGAGTTATTTTGTTAACGTTTAGACAAAGGTAGAAGCCAATTAGACTTTTTAAAAAATAGTTCAATCATAACTACATCAGCCTAAAGCTGCAGGACTTCTGTACCTGGGAGTGGAAAGGAAACATAAAGAACACAGAGCCCAAACTGCCCTTCTCTTGTTAGGGCAGCGGACGGCCACCCACTGCCTTCCCACTAACACCCTAGGAACAGCCTAAGGCTGAGCAGCGCTCAGGTGAGCCTTGGGGCCCTGCAGTCCCAGGGGCAGCGCCCAGAGAGGGGGCCTTTCTGGAAAGGCCCCTGGGCTGCCCGTGAAGGTGGAGGGGCTTTCTCCACTTGAGCAGCCACTCCTGGCACTCGGGCAGTCTTTGGGGATCTGGACCCCGCGGGAAGGACACTCCAGGAATGTCCTTCTCCTTTACTCTCCCTTCCTCACCCATCACAGAGTAAGTGCTTTCTGCATATTGCGTATGGCAGTTCTTACATACACAGACTTGATAGCACACTCATGGGGCATAAAAAGAACATGCCAAGGAGCCAAAATAAAAATACAGGTGTAATTGTCAAGTGATTGATATAAACATCAGAAACAGTGAGCTATCCAGGGACCACAGAGCTGGGGAAGCTGTGGTCAGAGTAGCCCTTACATGCTTGAAGTGTAGGGGGCGCTATGGATACTGGACGAGATGGATGGAGGGCTGCACCGGCAGGAGTGTGAATGGCTTGGGGCAAGGCAGCAGGAGAACAACATGCAGGTAAATGCTGAGGACCAAGGTTTGGACTTGATCATGGAGAAAACGGAATGTGGGTGGTTTTGAGCAAATTGACACGATGGAGGCAATCCTTTAGAGGGAAATGGTGACTAGCCTTTGAAATGGTTTCACAGTAGTTTTCTCCTTATTTGATTGGACAAACATCATAACAAGAGCAAATATAAAAATGTAAAAGCATTCACATTGCAACAACCAGATGCGTGGCACGCTTTTATTCCCGACTTTGCTCCTAACCATATACATTTTTCATGCCTGATATCAATTTTTTAGTTTGCAGATTTCTCTCAACACTTTTCGTGTTGTTGCCTATTCTCCCCTTGGGTGCAGTTTGCATATCATATTGTTTATTAAGTGCAAGACTGTGAGCAACTTAGGCTTTTCGGGACCCAGTTTCCTCATTTTAAAAATGAAGGCGATCACAACTCTCAGATTATTATAAAGAGCGTTGACTGATGTTAATAGATGATGATTATTGCTACGCTTTTGAACTTCTAGCTTAAACCTTAGATTCAGTTCTGTGGTCTTTTGTTGTGGATTGTGTTTTTACTGTTTTAATCTCTCAAATATGTGTAACAAGAAAACACTTTCCACTCACTTTATTCACCTGATCTTGTCCACACCCTTTTCAGGCATCATTCCCCTTAGCAGACACAGAAACAAGCGGTTTGTAGACTCGCCTTGTGACTGATAGCTGGTCTCAGCTCTTCTGGCCTCCTGTCTCCATGGTTCGGACCCAAGCTGCCCTCCACACACTACACGGGTTCAGTCTATTATTTTCATTTAACTCTTTTTACAGAAATTGTTTTACATAAAATGTGTGTGATTGTCATTTACAATCCTCTTGTCCCCATTATAAGTCTTCTTGGGCTTCTCTACCCTCCTTCAGACTCTGCCCCTGCTCACCACACTCCAGCCACCCTGGGCTCAGCTTGCTGAACAGGGCAAGCCCATTTCACCTTCATGGCGCTGGCGTTTGCTGTTTCTTCCCTCCAAAAGGCACGCATCCACATCCTTCCTTCTGTTCTTGCTCCAGCGCCACCATCTGAGGCCTCCCCTGACCGCTGGGTCTATAGTCGATCACTCTGTCCAAAGGCCTTGTCTCTCCCACTCTCCTGCTCTGTCTGTCTTCACAACACTTCGCAGGAGTGGCACCGTGCTGGTTATGCACTTCCTTTTTGTTGCCTGCCTTCCCCACTTAGATGCAAGCCCTTCTCAGGCAGGGGGTCTACTCACTGCTGTCTGCACCCTTCCATCCAGTTCTGTGCCAGGCACATAGAAGGTGACTCAATGAATTTGAATAAGTAGCAGAGCCATTGTTGGGAGAGGTGAGCCCTGGGCTCTGAGCACCCTGCATGATATAGCATGGCATGCCAAGAACACAGGCCACTACCCAGGCAATTTCTCAAAGTTGTGTTTGCAGCATGCCACCTTAAAGGATGAGTAACGCCCAGCCAGGTGTGGCTTAGCGGTTGAGCATTGGCCCAGGAACCAGGGGGTCACCGGTTCAATTCTGGTCAGGGCATAGGCCCAGGTTGCAGTTGTGGGCTCGATCCCCAGTAGGGGCTGTGCAGGAGGCAGCCGATCAATGATTCTCTCTCCTCATTGATGTTTCTATCTCTCCTCCTTTCCTCTCTGAAATCAATATATATACATATATATATACATATATATGTGTATATATACATATATGTGTGTGTGTGTGTGTGTATATATATATATATATATATAATTTTTTTTAAGGATGAGTAACCTCTCCCCTGGGCTAAGGGCGAACGTGCTTCCTTTTACTATAGAAGTGGTGAATCTCCCACACTCGACGTTCCCCTCCTGTAATACAGCCCACTGCCTACGCAGGCCATCACAGGTCCTTTCTGTACCCCCATGGACTTACAAAATATGGTGAACCAGCATACATGAAGCTCTGGCTACAGCCTTTGCCCAGAAGAATAAAGTCCTTTGTCTCTGATCCAGGAGCCTCACGTCCTCTGAGAGCAGTCTGTGAAACAGTGGCAGGGCAGCTCCTTGGTTTGTGAGTCGGATAAAATCCCAGGGCCTGCACAGTACTTGCAGGGCCTCTGGCTGACGGCTCTTTAGCAGGATTCTTTTCCCCTTTTGGATGATTTCCTTGAAAATTTGGCATGTTCTCCCAAATTTAATAACTGAGTTAAAATGTAGGGACAGTGTGATTGTTTCTTTTGCATATTTCCAAATCGTACCTCAGGCACATTTGATGGATTCATTGTTCTCTTGTCCCTTGCTTTGGAGAAATGAGACTGAAAACCTCGCCAAAATCAATTTTTTATCATCAGAAAAAAAATGTTTAATTGGTGTATAATGATGTATTTTAATTGTTTTAATTTGCATTTTTTCAGTGATTAAAAAGGTTGTATGTGATTTATTATCTACATATCCTTGTGTATAACCTTTTCATCCCCTTTTAATTACTTTATACAAGAATCTGGGTACTGATGTTATAAATATTGATCAGTTTTCATATCATTGGAGAGCAGATTCTCGTCAGTGTTGTCACCTACTTCTTCTCCGACATTCCATTGTTGCATTATTTCTATTACATTTTGTTGAGTAACTTTTTCTTTGATATAGTAGAACCTGTGGATCTTGTTTCCATCGTGTCCTTAATTTACTCCGTAATTACACATTGCTTTCCTGCCCTTTATTTCTGTTTTTAAAGTTTATGACTAGATCTGCAATTTAACATCGATTCTTCTGGAGTCCCTGTGTGATGTGCTGGGAGGTGTCACTGGGCTCCTGGTCGGCACCCACTGTGTGTGAGCCCGCCCAGGGAGGCAGCCTGACCACTGAGCACCTGGCAGGGCGGGCGGAGGGGGGAGATGCGCTCTGACCCCGGGAGCTGTCATCCACCAGAGGACAGTCTGTCTGAGAACCAGATGCAGCGAGTGTGCCAACAGTGATGAGAAGTATAAATGAAGGTTTCTGGTCCTGCTGGGGAGCCGGCCCCTCGAATGAGAGGATCAGAGAAGCCCTCTTGAGGAGGGCAGCTGTCTACCCAGATATTAGAGGAGAGGATTTTCACGGACAGGTGGGGCTAGAGGAGGAGGAAGTGTGCTTGGGGAGGAAGAGAGCAAGCAAGGGCTTGGAGGCAAAAGAAGAAAACAAAGACACCAGCAGAGAATGACCAGGACGTGCCCAACATTGACTGACCACCATTCATTCACTTCGGGCTTGTCTGGTTTTGCTTTGTAAAGAAAACATGGGTAGCCCTGATGGTGTGGCTCAATTAGTTGAGCATCATCCCATGCACCAAGAGGTCACCGGTTCAAATCCAGGTCAGGACACATGCCTGGGTTACAGGCTTGCCCTCCAGTAGGGAGTGTGCAGGAGGCAGCCAATCAATGTTTCTCTCTCTCTCCCTTCATTCCTCTGAAATCAATGAAAACATTTAAAAAAAAGAAAACCTGGGTAGAACATTTCTATCTTTAGTCAGCTGACCTTCCTATTTCTCTTTGGTACTCAACATATTTCCCATGTATGGTTTTGTTTTGTTTTGTTTTTATTAAAAAGCATTTATTCTTTGATATTATTTCCCTTCTTTTCTTACAGATGATTTTTCATATCATTTTATCAGACTCTTTTTCTATTGGTTCATCAAGTCTCAAACCAAGTGTTACCTCCTTTAAGAAGCTGGTCCTGATTCCACCTCTGCCCTATCCCCAGACTCAGTTGATGCTCTTGCTCTGGCCGCAAGTCCTGGGACAGGGACACACTGTCTCTCCACTAGACGGCAGGCTTCCTGGGGATATGGCTGAGCTTCTCCCCTTTTCTTCCTCCCAGTTCCTGTGTGCCTCAGTAAACCTGCATGCCTGCCTGCATGATGAGTAAAGTGATGAGATAACCAAGAGCCCACTCACGGAATATGGAGAAGAGCTTAGAGTGTTTCAGGGTATTGGGGGGGATATCAGATTGTAGAAAGTGAGGAGCAGGGATCTGCTAATCACAAAGCCAAGTAGAAGTGAAGATACAGCAAAAGAGGAAGGAAATACAGAGTTTCAAAAAAACAAAACAAAAACCAAACACATGTTTGCAGTCAGGGAGGCAATTAGGACACGGGTGAGAAGAGCTGCTGTGTCACAGCTTAAACAGCGCCACCACAGAACGGCCTCACTCACCAGTTCTGAGACGTCAGTGTTCACCAGCCACCTGGAGGGCTTGCAGTTCAGGCTGCTGGGCCCCGTTCCCAGTTAGGTCTGAGCTGGCGGCCCAGACTTTGCATCTCTACGAAGCTCCCAGGCGATCCTGCTGCTGCCACACTTCGAGAACCACTGGTCTAACATCGGTTCCCAGCCACTCTCCATCCACGTTCCCCCTTTCTTAAACACCCTATTGACCCTTACTGAATGGCAGGCATTGTTCTAAGCACTTTATCTAAATCAATACATTTCATTTCACAACCTTATGGGATACTTGTGGCAACTTCATTCTACACATGAAGGAAGAAGCAAGAGAAATGGAACGTGCTCGGTAAGTGCTAAAGCCTGCTGGGCTGTGAGAGCAATTTTAAATGCTGTAAAGAAGCCAGACTGGGTCTGTCAGCTGGGCCTTGTCAAGCTGTTGATCTTGCTATGCCTCCGTGTCCTATAAATAGGGATTATTAGACTCATGGGGAAAGACTGGATCTGGGTTCAGCAGCCTTGGTACTTGAGTTCTGGCTAGAAAAGAATTCAGAGCCAAGACCCAAACTATACGAGAACATTTATTTGGTAAATCACAGAAGTAGAAAAAGTAATTCCTAGAAAAAAATGAGCTTAGGAAACAAATTATAGAGGTAAAGGAAAGACCCTAGGAGCTTGGGAGTGAGGAAGCTAATGGTAACACACCTGGGGGGGGGGGGGGCGTTGAGGGGGGAAGGGAGGAAGAGGAAGGGAAAAGGGAAGCGAAAGGGAAAGAAAACGGGAGAGCACGCTGGGTCTTCTGTCCGAAGGATTTTAAGGGAGGAGATTTTAGGGGCGGTCCCAGGGGAAGACCTCAGTAGAATATTCAGCAGTTTTCCAGGTGTGTCATTTCAGTGTTGTGGTCTCCATTGATTGATTGGCTGGCACTAGGGCAAGGGGTCATTCAATGCAGCTGGTCCTGAGGTCAGCCGTGGGGTCCCTGGTATGGTTTTGTTGCTTTTCTGGGCCTGGAGCTAAAAAACAACTGAGGCCTAGATATCATCTCGAGGGAGGAAGTTTTTCGTTTTTTTTGTTTGTTTTTGTTTTTTTGGTGGGGGTGGGGGAGGCGGCAAACTGCATGACCAGCCATATGCCAGGGGAGGAAAGGTCACCCTGGGGACGAGGTCCCACCCTACAGTTGGCCACTGCTTGGCATCTGGGCTTTCCACCCTGGTGACCTCTGTACCTCCCCCATCGTCCTTGCTCTGCTGACTACCACACTTGGGGACAGAAGGTATTAGGATCTCTGGGAGCCCTAGACTTACACTCCTTCTGCGACGGGGTGGGGTCCCGTGCTGAAATGAATTCCGATTCCTGAGCTGCAGGAAAAGCCTGGTGCTCTATTCCCCTGCTGTGCTAATGGCCACTGAGTCAACTTCAGAAGCTGGTGCCCAGCTGGGCTCATCTCTGCCCTTTGCTTTCCCCACCTGCTTCTTTCAACTTGCTTTTCTCTTCCCTGGAATCTGATTCCCCGTGAAGGGCAGGACAGAGTCATTACCACGCCCCCTCCACGAGCTTTCTTTGATGTTTGTAATTTCTGATTCCAATGCATTCCAGGAAACTCCTTTATCTCACCAAATCAGCTTTTTTTTTTTTTTTTCTTTCTGGGCTTTACAGAAAATCTGGTCTCTGTATACTCTCACTTTGAGCAAACTTAACTTTTACCTTTAAAAATACAGTTTGTGTGCCAGGTTATTTTCTTCTGTGAATTATTTCTTTCCGTCTCTAAGGGTTACAAAGAGAGCAGTGCACCCCTGTTCTGTCAGCACCGCAGGTACTTCCTGAGCAATGACCATACTCCTGTGCCAGCTGAGTGAAGGGGACTCAGGAGTCTGACAGGCTTGGATGCAGAGGCAGCTCAGCCCGCGGCCAGCACCGCACCTCTGGTCAGCACCGGCACTGCACTGCACAGCAGTCTTCTTGCCTCCTTGCACCCGCCCTCCCTAGTAAGGGAGGATCACCTTCCCACATTCTGCTCCAAACAGGACCTGACAGGTGAACAGGGAACTCCTTTCCTTTCTTTCCCCTTCTCCCGCCATTCTCCCCCTTCCTCTCCGCACTTCCTTTTTAAGCCGTCAGAGTTGACATCCAGATCCCCCTTTAAGACAAAAGGACTTGTTCCCTTGCCTGCTGGGGAGACTGTCACAAACAGTCCTCCACCCCCAGCTTCCTCTGGAATTGCCTCCTCTTAAGGGAGTCCCTTGCCCAAGGTTGCAACCCCTTCTAGGAGCAGCCTCAGCCATGATCAACACAGAGTATCCTCTTGGCCCCCTTTTCCCAAGGGGTCATCTCAGCTTTGGAACCCCACAATGGGCTTAGCTGAGACTTTTATTGAGACTACATCATAACTCAGCTTCTAATTCAGCCCAAACCTCTCATCTTCACCCCTGAACGGGATGTTTCCTCCTAAGTCACACCCCAATAAACTTCTGCACACTCACTAGTCTCCATCTCAGCACCTGTGTCCTAGGAAACCCCACCTGCAACAGCCTGCAGAGGTGGGATGCAGAAGACACAATGTGATGGACAGAAGAAATGCACATTAAATAGGTTGATAGCAATACAAGATGATTACTAATGAAGAGTCATAACTTACCATTCAAAAACCACATTTAACAGTCACAGGAAACACATCAATGGGGCAAGTAGGGAGGGAGACTTCCTGGAAGAGGAGCAGGGACTTGCTGATAGGATTTGAAAAGGAGGGGGAACAACACCAGGAGCTTTAAGTAGAAGGCGTTGCTCAAGTGGTTTGAGAATGAACATCCCTAATTTGTGAAACAGGAGTTTTGTGTGGGCAACGCAGACGTTGTTGGAGGGTGTGAGGGAGCTATGGATAGGGTGTGGATAAGCTAGGTTGTGGCTGGATATTAGATTTAGGAGAGCTTTGACGCTCTGGTTGAGACATCCAATACCCACAAATGGTGAAGGACAACTGGGCATAGTGGAGCAGAAGAGGGACCCAATGAAGTACATGTAAGTATAGGAGACCCTAATTAATTGTTTGGGCCAGTGGGGTGGCAATTTCATAGTAATACTTGATGCCAATCATTGAAAACCCTAGTGATTTTATTTATTTTAACAAAACCCACTAGTTTTCACTTTGCTGTAAAGAACAGTGACCTGCCCTAGCCGGTTTGTGTCAGAGGATAGAGCACTGGCCTTCGGATCACAGAGTCCCGGGTTTGATTCCAGTCAAGGGCATGTACCTTGGTTGCAGGCTCCTCCCCAGCCCTGCCCTGGTCGGGGTGCATACAGGAGGCAACCAATTGATGTGTTTCTCTCACATCGATGGTTCTGTCTTTCCCTCTCTCTTCCATTCTCCCTAACAATCAATGGAAAAACATCCTTGGGTGAGGATAACAAACAAACAAAATAACAGTGACCAAGTTTCACCACATGCACAGTGGTTTTATGCCCTTTCCCCTCCTGGGTGTTGGCACGTTATGGTGGGAGCTTGAGAGAAGATGCCAGGACATATGCCACCATCCTGCCCCTGCTGGGTTTGTGTGTTTGGGAGTATTATCCTACCAGCAGTTTATGTGATGGGCTAGCATTGGGACCAAATTGGAGGAAGGACATCAGTTGGGTAGCAAGTCCACTGATGCAAATGGGGAGTGAAGGGTGCTTGGACGTAGCGGGGAGCCATGTGTGCAGCAAAGTGTCACTTCTTTTCATAGCTGGATAACATTCCATTGACGCATATAAACTACATTTGCTTAACCATTTATCCGTTGGTGGGCACGGGTTGTTTCCACCTTTTGGCTCTTGGGAACAATGCTGCTGTGAATATAGGCATATGACTATTTGAGTTCCTGTTTCCAGTTCCTTTGGATATATACTAGGAGGGAATTGCTGGGCCATAAGATAATTCTGTGTTTAACTTATTGAGGAACCGCCAAACTGTTTTCCACAGCAGCTGAGCCGGTTCATATCCTACCAGCATGTGTGAGAGCTACACTTTCTCCACATTTTCATCAACACTTGCAAGTTCCCATTTTTAAATCTATAGACATCCTAGTAGGCATGAGTGGGTATTGCATTGTGGGTCATATTTTTTTAATTGCAGAAATTATTTCTTTTCACTTCCTTTGCAATAAATTTTAACAAACTAGCTCTTTTTATTTTGTTTATGGTCTTATTGGTTTTTATTTAACTGTTTTTGAAAATAAAGAAAATTTAAACCATGCACAAAGGAACAAAGTAAAAACAATAAAAAGACAACTGGATTTAAGCTGCTTCCTAGGAGCTCACAATTTGGCTTATGAAGCCCTCAATTCAAGTAGCTGTTAACTCCCCCGATGATCTTGTCATGGAAATTTTTCTTGCTTTCCTGTTTTTCTTTTTCAAGTCTCTGGTATTACACCTTCATGGTCCATCTAGAGTTTTCTGTTTCCTTGGCAATCTGACAGTTGAACTTATCTAATCAAAAGAGCTATTGGACATTGTTGTCCTTTGTGAGTAACATTTATATTCTTGACAAGATATGAGCTCTTAGAATCACAGTGTTCTTTTTTTAAAAATTTCTTTATTGATTAAGGTGTTACATATGTATCCTTCTTCCCCCATTACCCCCCGCCCCACTCATGCCCTCACCCCCTTGTTGTCTATGTCCATTGGTTAGGCCCATATGCATGCATACAAGTCCTTTGGTTGATCTCTCCCCCTTACCCCCACCCTCCCCTACCTTCCCTCCGAGGTTTGATGGTCTGATCAATGTTTCTCTGTCTCTGGAACTGTTTGTGTTTATCAGTTTATGTTGTTCATTATATTCCACAAATGAGTGAGATATGTGGTATTTGTCTTTCTCTGCCTGGCTTATTTCACTTAGCATAATGCTCTCCATCTCCATCCATGTTGTTGCAAATGCTAGGAACTCCTTCTTTTTTACCGCAGCGTAATATTCCATTGTGTAGATGTACCACGGTTTTTTAATCCACTCATCTGCTGATGAGCACTTAGGCTGTTTCCAAATCTTAGCTATGGTGAATTGTGCTGCTATGAACATAGGGGTGAATATATCCTTTCTGATTCATGTTTCTAGCTTCTTGGGATATATTCCTAGAAGTGGTATTACTAGGTCAAATGGGAGTTCCATTTACAGTTTTTTGAGGAAACTCCATACTGTTCTCCACAGTGGCTGCACCAGTCTGCATTTCCACCAGCAGTGCACGAGGGTTCCTTTTTCTCTGCATCCTTGCCAACATTTGTCATTTATTGATTTGCTGATGATAGCCATTCTGACAGGTGTGAGATGGTATCGCATTGTCGTTTTGATTTGCATCTCTCGGATAATTAGTGACTTTGAGCATGTTTTCATGTGTCTCTTGTCCTTCTGTCTTCTTTCGAAAAGTTTCTATTTAGGTCCGTTACCCATTTCTTGATTGGATTGTTTATCTTCCTTTTGTTGAGTTGTATGAGTTCCCTGTAAATGTTGGAGATTAAACCCTTATCAGTGATAACATTGGCAAATATGTTCTCCCATGTAGTGGTCTTTCTTGTTGTTTTGTTGATGGTTGCTTTTGCTGTGCAAAAGCTTTTTATTTTGATGTAGTCACATTTGTTTATTTTCTCTTTATTTTCCATTGCCCTAGGAGCAGTATCAGTGAAGAAGTTCCTTCGGCATATGTCAGAGATTTTTCTGGCTGTGGATTCCTCTAGTATTTTTATGGTTTTCCGTCTTATATTTAAGTCCTTTATCCATTTTGAGTTTATTTTTGTGTATGGTGTAAGTTGATGGTCTAGTTTCATTTTTTTGCTTGTATCTGTCCAATTTTCCCAACACCATTTATTGAAGAGACTGTCTTGACTCCATTGCATGTTCATGACTCCTTTGTCGAATATTAATTGGGCATAGTGGTTTGGGCCAATTTCTGGGTTTTCTATTCTATTCTATTGATCTATATGTCTGTTCTTGTGCCAGTACCAGGCAGTTTTGAGAACAGTGGCTTTGTAATACAGCTTGATATCTGGTATTGAGATCCCACCTACTTTGTTCTTCTTTCTCAGGATTGCTGCAGCTATTCGGGGTCTTTTTTTTATTCCAGATGAATTTTTGGAGAGTTCGTTCTAGGTCTGTGAAATATGCCATTGGTATTTTAATGGGGATTTATTTGAATCTATAGATTGCTTTGGGTAGAATGGACATTTTGATGATGTTGATTCTACCAATCCATGAACACGGTATGTTCTTCCATCTGTTTATATCTTCCTCTATCTCTTTTTTCAGTGTCCTGTAGTTTTCCGCGTATAGGTCTTTTACCTCTTTAAGTTAAGTTTATTCCTAGGTATCTTAATTTTTTTGATATGATGGTAAATGGGATTGCTTTTTTAGTCTCTCTTTCTGTAAGTTCACTATTGGTGTATAGAAATGCCATAGATTTCTTGGTGTTAATTTTGTATCCTGCTACCTTGCCCAATTCATTTATTAAGTCTAATGATTTTTTGATGGAGTCTTTAGGGTTTTTTATGTACAGTATCATGTCATCTGCGAATAAGGGCAGTTTTACTTCTTTTCCAATTTGGATGCCTTTTATTCCTTCTTCTTGTCTGATAGCAATGGCTAGTACTTCCAGTACTATGTCAAACAGGAGTGGTGAGAGAGGGTATCCCTGTCTCTTTCCTGTTCTTAGGGGAAATGGTTTTGGTTTTTGTCCATTGAGTGTGATGCTGGCTGTGGGTTTATCATATACGGCTTTTATAATGTTGAGGTATGATCCTTCTATTCCCACCTTGTTGAGTTTTTATCAAGAAAGGGTGTTGGATTTTGTCAAATGATTTTTCTGTCAATTGATATGACTATGTGATGTTTTTCCCCCTCAATTTATGTGATGTATCACGTTTATTGATTTGCGGATATTGTACCATCCTTGCATCCCTGGTATAAATCCTGCTTGGTCATGGTGTATGATCTTTCTGATGTAGTGCTAGATACGATTTGCTAGGATTTTGTTGAGGATTTTGGCATCTATGTTCATGAGGGATATTGGCCTGTAATTCTCTTTCATTGTGTTGTCTTTATCTGGTTTTGGTATTAGGGTGATGCTTGCTTCATAGAATGAGCTTGGAAGTGTTCCTTCCTCTTGAATTTTTTTTGAATAGTCTGAGGAAGATAGGTTTTAGTTCTTCCTTGAATGTTTGGTATAACTCTCCTGTGAAGCCGTCTGGGCCTGGGCTTTTGTTTGCTGAAAGCTTTTTGATCACTGTTTCAATTTCTTCCTTAGTTATTGGCCTATTGAGATTTTTAGAACCTTCCTGATTGAGTTTTGGAAGGTTGTATTTTTCTAGGAATATGTCCATTTCCTCAGGTTGTCTAGTTTGTTGGAATAGGGTTGTTCATAATATTTTTTAACAATCTTTTGTATTTCGGTGGGGTCTGTTGTTATTTCGCCTCTATCATTTCTGATTTTGTTTATTTGAATCCTCTCTCTTTGCTTCTTGGTGAGTCTGGCTAGAGGTTCATCAATCTTGTTTATCCTTTCAAAGAACCAACTCTTGGTTTCATTGATCTTTTGTATTGTTTTTTTGGTCTCTACATCATTTATTTCTGCTCTGATCTTTATTATCTCCTTCCTTCTGCTCACTCTGAGCTTTTCTTGTTGCTCTCTTTCTAATTCTTTGAGTTGTAGCATTAGATTATTTACTACCATTTTTTTTGTTTTTGTTTTTGAGGTAGGCCTGTAGAGCTATAAACTTCCTTCTCAGGATTGCTTTCATTGTGTCCCATAGGTTTTGGATTCTTGTGTTTTTATTGTCATTAGTTTCCAGAATGTTTTTAATTTCTTCTTTGATCTCATTGGTAACCCAATCAATATTTAATAACATGCTATTCAGCTTCCAAGTTTTTGAGTATTTTGGATTGTTTTTATTGTAGTTTATTTCTAATATTATGCCATTGTGGTCTGAAAAGATGCTTGGTATGATTTCAATCTTCTTGAATTTGGGGAGACTTTGCTTGTGACCCAGTATGTGGTCTATTTTTGAAAATGTCCCATGTGCACTTGACAAGAACGTATATTCCGCAGCTTTGGGGTGAAATGTTCTGAAAATGTCAATTAAGTCCATCTGATCTAGTGAGTCATTTAGGATTGTTGTTTCTTTGCTGATTTTTTGTCTAGAGGATTTATCCAGTGATGTCAGTGGTGTATTAAAGTCCCCTAATATGATTGCATTGTTGTCTATCTCTCTCTTGATATCTTCCAGGAGATTTTTTATGTATTTGGGTGCTCCTGCATTGGGTGCATATATATTTACCAGGATTATATCCTCTTGTTGTATCGATCCCTTTAGTATTATGAAGTGGCCTTCCTTATCTCTTGTTGTGGCCTTCACTTTGAGGTCTATTTTGTCAGATATAAGTATTGTTACCCCAGCTTTTTTTTCATTTCCATTTGTCTGAAAGATATTTTTCCATTCCTTCACTTTCAGTCTGTGTGAGTCCCTTGTTCTGAGGTGGGTCTCTTGTAGACAGCATATATATGGGTCATGTTTTTCATCCATTGAGCCACTCGATGTCTTTTGACTGGAGCATTTAGTCCGTTTACGTTTAAAGGTATTATTGAAAGGTACTTGTTTGTAGCCATTTTTATTTTTTGAGGCTGTGTTCCTTCTTACCTTTTTGTTTCTTCTTTTTACAGCATTCCCTCTAGCATTTCTTGCATTGCTGGTTTGGTAGTGATAAACTCCCTTAGCCTTTTTTTGTCTGTGAAGCTCCTGATTTCCCTTTCAATTTTGATTCATAGTCTTGCTGGATAGAGTATTCCTGGATTGAGTCCCTTGCTTTGCATCACTTTGTATATCTCCTTCCATTCCCTTCTAGCTTGATGTGTTTCTGTTGAGAAATCATTTGATAATCTGATGGGGGATCCTTTGTAGGTAATTCTCTGTCTCTCTCTTGCAGCCTTTAAGATTTTCTCTTTGTCAATAACATTTGCCATTGTAATTATGGCGTGTCTTGGTGTGGGTCTTTTGGGATTCATCTTGCTTGGGACTCTTTGTACTTGAGTAACTTTTTTCTTCCCCATATCAGGGAAGTTTTCTGTCATTATTTCTTCAAATAAATTTTCTAATCCTTGCTGCTCTTCTTGTCCTGCTGGCAGCCCTATTATACGTATGTTATTTCGTTTTGCATTGTCCCAAAGCTCCCTTAGGCTCTCCTCCTGCTTTTTAATTTTTTTCTCTAGTTGCTGTTCAGATTGGGCTTGTTTCTGTACCTGATCTTCTAACTCACTGATTCGGTCCTCTGCTTCTTCTAGTATACTGTTGAAGCCTTCCATGGTATTTTTGATTGTAGCTATATCATTTTTCATTTCTTCCTGATTTTTGCATAAGTTGTTGATTTTCTCATCCATCTGGTGTATGAGCTGTATGACCATTACTCTAATTTCTTTTTCTGTCATGTTGCATGCTTCCATTTCACTTATTTCCTTACTTGGTGATTTCTCCTTTTCTTTCCTATGGGGATTGCTTCGTTGTCTCCCCATTCTGACTATCACCAGAAGGTTCAGATGTTGAATTGCGGGAGCCTGGACCGTGTGCAGTGGGAGTTTTGCACCCCCCCAAGTGTCACTGAAGAGCTCTGATACCAAGACGTGCGGTTGCTGTGGGTTGGTGGGAACCATACTCACCCTGGGTCAGAGTCACAGGAGCTTAGTGTGGCCTTGTGTGTGCACCTAGAATCATGGACCCTGCCTGTGCCACGTTGAAATAGAGAATCCGCTAGCGTGTGCCAAAAATCAAAGTCCCCTATTGCGTGTCAGGAGTCAGAGGCTCCCTGTGTCCATGCCGAGAATCGAGCATCAGAGTCTCTGTTTCTTGGTGCTACCTCACACTGAGAATCAGGTCCCTGTGTGCACATGCGCCAAGAATTGGAGTCACTGGCTCTTAGTGTGAATGTACTGGGAACCAGGGATCTCAGGTGCACATAATGAGGAACGGAGTCTAGTCACTGGTGGTCAATGCTGCCTCTTGTGTGGAGATTCAGGGTCCCCGATCTGCCTGGGAGACCGGGTTGCTCAGTTGCACTGTGTTGGCAGGAGTTCCACTTCTGCCCTGCGGTAAACAGCCTTCTGTGTGTGCTAGCCCTGAATCAAAGTCAGGTGGCACTGCCACTTAGTGTGGGTGTGAGGTCTGGTCATGCAGGTGTGCATTGTGGAAAACAAACTCCCTGTGTCCATGTACCCAGGCTCAAATTCAGCGCTGCCTTCCTGTGTGAGCACAGGGTCTGGTCATGGGGAACAAACACCCTGAGACCGCACATCCAGGTTCAAGTTCACCGCAGCCTCTCTGCTAAGGTGCAGGATCTGGTCATGGGAAACAAACTCCCCGGGTTTGCACCCCCAGGCTCAAATTCAGTGCTGTCTCCCTGCGTGGGCATAGGATCTGGTCCCAGAAGACAATCTCCCCAAGGTCGGACACCTATGCTCAAATTCAGGACTGCCTTCCTGCCTGGGCGTGGAGACGAGTCACAGGAAACAAATTCCCCGAGTTCACAAGTCCAGGCTCAAGTTAGGGTGAGCGGCTAGGCTCGAATTCCGCTCAGTCTCCCTGTCTGGGTGCGGAGACTAGTTGCGGGAAACAAACTTCCCATGTCTGACACCAAGGCTCAAAGTCAGGCAGAGTCGCCACTGCTTTGTGTGTGCAGAAAGCCTTATTGTGCCACTGGGGTCTGGTAGTTTCTATGCTGCTGCCACGGGGGCGGCGGGGGAGGGGGATTGGCTTTGTGACTCACAGAAATCTGCGGCCGGGTGCCTGGAGTCCTGGTGTCCCTGGGTCTGCAGCTGTGGTGGCAGGTCTTCTACCAGAGCGGCTGTAGGGTCCTCGTTTGCTTCTGAGACCAGACTGGGTGGTGGCAAGGCTAGGATCCTAGTCTCAAGCAGGTCTGTTCTTCAAGATGGCGTGGTCTCTGTGCTGCTGGTGTCCTCCCCAGAGTGTTTGCGGCGGCCGCGGGGTTTTGCCGTCTAAGACTGCCCGGATTGGCAACCCCTGGAAAAACTGCAGGGTCTAACTGTCCCTATTTCACTCACACACACACCCACACACGTCCACACACACCTCTATCGCTCCCTCACTCTCTCCCACACTCTCCCTCCCTACCTTCCTGCTGGTTGCCTCCTCCATCACAGTGTTCTTTACTGAGGGTGAAATGACCCAGAGCTCTAGAGTCACAACAACCAGACCCACCCCTGATCCTGCCATGACTGACTCTCAAACTGCCTTTAAAAAATTCCCCAGCCAAGTACTAGCCATTGTTTCTGTTGATGTCTTTATTTTTATTTGTTTGTTTGTTTGTTTGGTTGGTTGGTTATTTATTTATTTATTTATTTATTTATTTATTTTGATTTCAGAGAGAGGAAGAGAGAGATAGAAACATCAATGATGAGAGAGAATCATTGATTGGCTGCCTCCTGCATACCCCACACTGGGGATCGAGTCCACAACCTAGGCATGTGCCCTGACCTGGAATCAAACCGTGACCTCCTGGTTCATAGGTTGACGCTCAACCACTGAGCTACATTGGCTAGGCTTCTGTTAGTGACTTTAGAAGGGCTTATGGTAGTTAATCACAATGTAAAAGAAAACTTTCTTTTCTTTCTCTTTCTTGCATGTTTTGAAAGTGAAATAGGGAAAAAGTCCAAGATGACCTCTGGGTGTTGTTTCCAAATCTTTAATAAGCTATGGTTCCATGTAAAATAAAGGATTTGATAAATACAACACCCTTGCAAGATAGAGCACTCACACTAGGATTAGAAGGGAACCTCTAATGAATGACATATATGAAAAATCTGTAGCAGACATTATGTTCAATGGTGAAAGCTCAAAACCTTTCCCCTAGGATCAGGGATAAAACAAATATGTTCATTTTTACCACTTCTGTTCACCATTTTACAGCCATATCAATTAGGCAAGAAAAAGAAATAAAATGCCTCCACATTGAAGAGAAAGAAGTAAGACATATCATAGGTAACATGTTCTTACATGAAAAGAATGACGTTGGATCCTTAATTCACACCATGTGAAAAATTAACTAAAATAGATCAAAATCCAAAATGCAAGAGCTAAAACTGTAAAACTCTTAGAAGACAATAAAGAGGAAAATCTTTATGACCTTGGCCTTGGCAGTGGTCTCCTAAATATGACACCAAAGGTACAGCAACAAAAGAAAAAATAGATAAATTAGAGCTGATCAAAATTTAAAAATTGTTTGCATCCAAGAATACTAGTAAGAGTGAAAAGACAACCCACAGAATGGAAGAAAATATTGCAAGTTATATATTTGATATGACTCCAGTATTCAAAATAAAAAACTCTTCAATTCTAAACA
Organism: Plecotus auritus; assembly: GCF_963455305.1. Lineage (NCBI taxonomy): Eukaryota > Metazoa > Chordata > Mammalia > Chiroptera > Vespertilionidae > Plecotus > Plecotus auritus. The sequence goes on along the minus strand of NC_137776.1, from coordinate 88,239,536 downwards.
ACAATAGAATAACCCAGTTTTTAAAAAGGCAAACAGGCCACAGATATCTATGTCTAAACAGACATAAATAAACATGTTGTGTCTGTGGGATGATGAGTGGCTGGAACAGAAAATCTTTTTTAAAAAGGCAAACAATCTGAAGAGACATTTTTTCAGAGAAGGTACACAAATGGCTAACAAGCACAAGAAAAGATGTTGAATGACATTCGTCACAAGGGAAAGCAAATAAAAATCACAAGATAACTTTACACCCACCAGGATGGCTACAATTTAGAAAGAGGGCATTCGATCAAGAGAAAATGATCCAATAAGAGACGTGGTGAATACGAGGTGTGGGATGCTGCTTCTTGCAAACATGGCATAGTTTTACAGCAATTTTTTTAGTAAGTAGAAAGAGCACATTCTAAAATAATAAAAGTATAGTTTAGTAAGTATATAAACCAGTAACATAGTTGTTTATTATCACTATCAAGTATTGCATACTGTACATAATTGTATGTGCTATACTTTTGTATGACTGGCAAACAGTAGGTATATTTACACCAGCATCACCACAAACATGCGAGTAATGTGTTGTGCTATGACATTTCGATAGCTACAATGAAATATTCCAACATTCTAAGACACCGGAAGCTGCGGAGAGTATTTGAATCCTATATGTACTATGTTTGTTCCTATACACACATATCTATGATAAAGCTTAATTTATAAATTTGACACAGTAAGAGAGTAACAACAATAACTGATAAAATAGAGCAATTATGACAATATACTGTAAGAAAAGTTATGTATGTGGTCTCTCAGATAAACGACCTGGTAACAGAGAGGGCCACTAAATGGCTAAGGGGCGGGGCCTATCCAGTGTTGGACACATGGGACAAAGCCTCATGGTATATGATTCCACTTATCGGAAAGGTCCAGAAAATGCAAATCTATAAAAACAGAACAGAGATGGCGGTTGCCAGTGGCTGGGGTAGGGGGAATGGAGAGTGAACGTTAACAGGTACAGGGTTCCTTTGAGAAGGCAGAATGTTCTCAAACTAATTGTGGTGATGGAAAACACTCCAAAAGGGTGAATTGTCTGATATGTGAATTAGTTCATAACATGTATCTCAAAAGAGTGCGAAGGGACTCGGCTGCTCCAGCTCCCCAGACCCTGTGGCAGCGCCTTGCCCGCCTCATTGCGGGGGGAACCTCGCTTGCAGCTGCTGGGCTGACTGCTCCCTCCCGGCTGCTGCAGGTTGTTCTGCTCCTAGGTCCACGCCGCTGCATGGCTTCTGCTGTTCCTCCTGCCCTTTGCCACCGTCTCACAAGCAGGTCTGCTGCAGTTTGGTGCTTCCTCCCACCTCTTGCATTTTAGGATCCAAGGGGCTACCTGTCACTTACTTTTGTTGTAATTATTGTCCACGGTGTCTTAACTTTGTCTCCAGTTGCTCTGCTTTTATGTCAGGATTCCAAAAAAGTCCAAAAATTATTCTGGCATTGCTGCCAGCATCATCCCAGAATCCCTGTTAGGTGAGCTTTGTGAAATGCCCCTTTTTAAATATGAATGACAAACATTTCCCCCCAGTTTGCCTGTGTCTTGTCATTTGCCCTTTTTGGATGGTGACTTGGAGATGAGGAGGTGGGCTGAGGGGGCGACCTGCAGTGCCCCACATGGTTTGTGTGAGCTGGTGGCAGCACTTTCTCATCCGCAGGGAGTTCTGTCCCCCGTTTAACAGCTTCGAGGCTCCATGGAGCAATGGGACGTTCTCAGGCTGTTATTAACATTTTCTTCTGGGTTTCTTCTACAGCGCCACTCAGGTGCCCGCCTGCGCAGAGGACATCGCGATGGCAACCTGTTCTGGCGTGTAAGCAGTACTTGGAGTTGAGGAAAAAGAAGGTGGACTAAGAAACCGAGCCCGGCAGCCATGCAGTCGCCACTCACGACCCGAAGGCACTTGAGAGAATTAAGCGACGCGGACACGTGGCTCTGGTGCTGCTCTGTGCCCGCTGCAGAGGAGAAAGGGGGCTCCAGCTGCGCTTGTGAGAGGACAGACCTCTAAAGCAGGGCCTGGTGAGGAACGGAATTCCTCGCCACCTGGGATTTGCAGAATAGTCTGTAATGGGACTGCAAGATGTCTCATGTGAGGTCAACACATGGCTTGTTTTATAGTTTCTTCCATTCCGGTGGAGGTCCATGGATAGTTACATGTTTCAATAGCTGTGACACATCGTCCCAGGGCTGCAGGCAGTAGCCGGTGGCTTTCTTCCAGGTGGGCCCGGACCCTGGGACACCTGCACAAGCACAGGAAGTCCTGCGACTGGAGGCGGGGAGAGAGCTATCGACCTTCGTTCCCTGTTGCTGCTGTAACGAGCCCCACCCGCTTAGAGGCATAAACACAGTTACTACCTCACAGCAGTCAGGCGGCCACGGTGGGCATCTGAACTAAAATCAAGGTGTCGCAGAGCCTTTAGAGGCTTAGGGAGAGTCTGTTCCCTTGCCTGTGTCCGCCTCTAAAGTCCACCTGCAGTCCTTGGCTCATGGCCCCTTCTTCCTCTTCAAAGGCAGCTGGTGGTGATGGGAGTCGCTCCTCGACTCTCTGACCGCTGTTTCTGTGATTAAATCACCTCCTGCCTCCCCCTTGTAAGAACCCTTTTGACCACATGGGGCCCATCTGGATAGTCCAGGATGATTATCTCAAGACCATGAACCTAATGACATCTGCTAAGTCCCTTTTGTCAGGTGAGGTACTATATTCACAGTTTCTGGGGATTAGGTTGTGGACATCATTATGGTGTGGGGAACGGTATTCTGCCTGCCATAGATCCCAACATATTGTAGCTATGCCTGTCCCAAATCCTAACCAGAACCTGGTCTTTTCACGGGATCCTATGGAGCTGAAAACTTCCAGAGTCCGGTGTCAGGAAAGCTAGAAAGTAACCTTACCCCTTAAAGGCAGCGATGCCTGGGGAGTGGGGGGGTGCGGGACTCTTGTACAACAAACACTTCCTAAGCACATGTACAGTAGGGAAGAGGTCTAGTAGGAAAACGTCACATTCCAATTCAATTACCTGCCAGTCTTCTCTGGGACTTTGCTTCATCAACTACCCTCATTTTCTTCTTCAATTTCTCTCTCCTTTGCCCAAGGAGACGCCTAAATCTCTTCTTTCCCAAAGAAGCAATGAACACTACCTCCCCGTGACGCTACGGCAGCCATGGACCTAGACAAGGGGGCAGTTCAGGATCCATTTTAAACAGGAAATGGGTGGACACTGACACCGTGTGGCCGCTGTACAGGACTCTGCACTGCCCTCTGTCTCCATATCAGTTACCACATACCCAAGGTTCTCAGTGGGGCGTCCACATGGCAGAGCAGGTCTCAGGCCCATGGCTTGGCACAGGGAACAGGAAGAAAGATCTTTAACCAGGAGGCAGTGCACAGCCATTTCATCAGAACTATATGTTGCAGGGAGTCCTTCCTGCCTCCCTCCCCCCGCCCCCCATTATCAGATAGGCTTGCCCCCCCCCCCCCCCCCACACACACCCGAGATAATAAGGTTTAAACAAGATAACTTCATTTCTATGTTACATAAAGTCTGGAGGGAGGGAGCCCAGTCATGTGGCTGCTGCATGGTCACCAGGTCCTGCAGTTCCTTCCAGCTTGTGTGTGACCAGTCACCTCACAGTCCAATATGGCTGGCTGCTCTCAGTCCAGACAGAAAGGCAAAAATAACACAAAGCAGGCAACTACACGGGGATGTGAGCCATGTTTCTAGGCTACTTTTCAGAAGTTGCACATGTGTTTCCTCCGACATCTCATTGGCCAGAACTTAGTTGCATGATCACACTTGGCTTCAAGGGAGGCTGAACAAGGTTGTCTTATTTGGGGCACCCATGTGCCTAATATCAGCAGCTCTGTACCTGAGGAAGAAGGGGGAAGTGGACTTCGGGGAACAACTAGCATTTTTTTTTTTTTTTTTTTTTTTTTGCAATACCCGCAAATAGGAAGGAGCCCACAACACAGGCATGTGTCCTGACTGGGAATCAATGAGCCATACCGATGGGGCAAAGTTTCCCATTCTGGACACTACTGACATTGGGGCTGGATAATTCTTTGTTGTCCTGTGCACTGTGGGATGGTTAGCAACATCTCTGGCCTTGACCCACAAGATGCTCGTTACACCCTGCCCAGCCCAAAATGTCTCCAGCCCAGCCAGCATGGCTCAATGGCTGAGCATCGACACATGAACCAGGAGGTCACAGTTCAATTCCTGGTCAGGGCACATGCCTGGGTTTTGGGCTAGATCCCCAGTGTGGGGCATGCATGCAGCGGCCATTCAATGATTCTCATCATTGATGTTTCTGTCTCTCTCTCCCTCTCCCTTCCTTTCTGAAATCAATAAAAATACATTAAATTTTAAAAAATGTTCCCAGACATTGGCAAATGTCCCCTGTGAGACAAAACCGACCTTAATCAAGAACCTCCCGTCTAAATGGAGAGATATGAAGAAACAGAGAGCCCTGGCCGGGTAGCTGGGCTGGTTAGAGCATCACCCTGATACTCCATGGTTGCAGGTTTGATCCCTGTCAGGACACACACAAGAATCAACCAATGAATGCATTCATAGTAAGTGGAGCAAAGGGTCAATGTCTCTCTCTCTCTCTCACGCCCAATGTGTGGCCTTGAGCATGTAACTAACTCATTAGTTTTATTTAAGACAAAACTGAGCATGTTTTGTCTTAAATAAAAAACAAAGTTTTAAAAAAAGAAACAGAAAAGTTTGCAACATGAGATAGATATAAGCACAAAGTACAAAAAAGGTATGTAAGGACTTAAATTGGAGACTTTGAAAATACTTGTAAGAGCACTGATGAACTGGCCAATAAGCTAAAGCTTAGCCACACGAGATCATTAAAAGACCACGTAAGACAGTATTTTTCATAATGGGAGACAAAGGGGCTAACACTCCTTCCGTCCTCGCTATGCAAAAGCTGCTTTGCAGTTGCTGATGGTTTTCATTCTCACAGTACCCTGGCGGGCAGGGATTATTTTGGACTGGAGGAGAAAAGTGAGCTAGTGAGTTAGTTACATGCTCAAGGCCACACATCGGTGTCTTTGTATTTGCTAATGGGGCCACCTTTCTCTTTACCACCCCATCTCTTTGGTCATCACACTTTCTCATCTTCTTCGAACCGCCCGAGCTTCCCCCCATCAGCGACAGGTGTCCGTCAAAAGGGCTGCAGTGCCATGGTCTCATATCCACTCCTTTCCCTCTCGGATTCCGTTTTCCCTACCTCCAGTTTCACCCTGATCCTCTCCGCCCTAACCACTAGCCAGAATGAGTCTCAATGCAAATCGAATACTGCATCTCCTTTCTCTCCATTGCAAACCAAATTCAAGCTTCATCACCGTGCGACCTCGCCTCCTTCCTGAGCTCCCACTGCCTTCCCAAGCAGGCACCCAGCTCCCACAACAGCGGCCACTGTTTCCGAAGTGCTTACAAAGCGCTATTGGTTCACAGGGCCCTTGCAGCAGTCCAGCGAGGCTGACGGTGCTGTTCTTAACTTTACAAGTGATCCTGGGCTGCTTCCTCTCCTCCTCTTCCCAGCTGCTCCCGCCTCTGCCCAGCTGCTCCTCCTCTGCCCAGCTGCTCCCGCCTCTGCCCAGCTGCTCCTGCCTCTGCCCAGCTGCTCCCGCCTTTGCCCAGCTGCTCCCGCCTTTGCCCAGCTGCTCCTCCTCTGCCCATGCTGCTCCTCCTCTGCCCAGCTGCTCCTGCCTCTGCCCAGCTGCTCCCGCCTTTGCCCATGCTGCACCTTGTTCCTGAACACCTTGTTTTCTCCCTTCTTCACCCAGGTTGCTCCAGGTAAAGCATCCTGCAGGCTCAGCTCTGATGTCACCTTCCCAAAGCTGTTCTCCATCATTTAGTCCTTGGAGATGGTTATATTCTCCTTTCAGCACACTGTTCCCCCATATTTGTTTCATCTCCCTCTCACAGTAAGCTGCTAGAATGGAGTTGGAATCACCCCTGCACCCCTAGCCTCCTATTCTTTGTTTTGTTGTTAATCCTCACCTGAGGATATTTTCCATTGCTTTTCAAAGAGAGTGGAAAGAAGAGAGAGAGGGAGGGAAGGAAGGGGAGTGGAAGAGAGGGGAGGGGGGAGAGAGAGAGAAAGAAACATCAATGTGAGAGAGACACATTGACTGGTTGCCTCCCACACTCACCCTGACTGGGTGTGGGGCATGAACCACAACCCAGGTAGTGCCCTTTGCTGGGAATCCAACCCATCCCCCTTCAGTAGGCAGGCCGAGGTTCTAACCACTGAACAACCGGCAGGGCGCGTCCTACCCTTAGTACATGCTCAAATGGGGTGTTGATTTTCCTCAATCAGAGCCGCCAGGCAGCCATGCTTACTGCGCGCCATCTGTCCTCGCCCAGCACCCAGCACTGTTTTGGGCCCAGGTTCCCAGGGGCTCTGTGCCTGGGACACAGCACCCCTCCGGGGAAAGCAGGAGAGCTGCCCAGCCCCTGGAGCTGCCCAACCGCCGGGACCATTGTCTCCAGGCCGCCGTCCACCCCTGAGCGACCAAGGGCCCTCCAGTGCACTTCTCCTCCTCTTTGTAACATCGGGACACTACCGTCCTGGCCTGGGCTGAGGGAGGCTTCAAGTTCAAGTATGGAAAGCAGGGAGCTTGAGCCTGTTCTCCCGGGTCAGTGTCCCCCAGCCCCTGCTCAGAGGACGGCCCTGGCAACGCTCGGTCCCTGATCTTGCCCTACACGGCCCCTTTCCTCTAGGTGGGGAGAGGGCACCCTAGAGCCCTCCTCTGCCAACAAAAAGAAGACCAGTTCACCCTCAGCCCTGAAGGGACCCGATGTGGAGGTGCCTCTGGCCCAACGCTCTCCACTGGGAGATTCAGGAATCACAGAAACGGACTCCCCCAGACAGGGAAGTCCTGGAAAGCACCCTTTCTTCTTTCTGACGCCCGGCTCGCTTCCCTGCATTCTGGGTAATAGCATCAACAGTTGTCATTTCTGAGAGCTGACTTCCCGATTCTGTGCCGAATGTTCCCAGGGCATTAGTGCATGTAATCCTGCAGATCCCAGTACTTGCTCCCTTTGGACAGATGAGGAAACTGAGGCACAACGCGGGACGTAACCTGCTCAAAGCCTCACAGTGGTGGTGGAGCCAGGATTCACACTAGTCCCGCCAGACCTGAAACCGCTGCCCTGGAAGGTACAGTGACTGTCAGCCCTGCCTCTCTGAGCGGACACCCCTCTGGAGGCTAAGTGAGGCCGAAGGCCCACTTCTTCCTGCCCCCACACTCTCTAGATCCAGACCGGCTTCTCCTCAAGGCGGAGGGCTTGCCTTGGTCTTCCTTGGACACATCTCTGCCCTACAGGTTTCAAGTCCTGACCCTGCTCCAGATCAACCATTTCCCTGGGACAAAACCAATCAACTGAATTCCAGCGGAAAGGAGTAGTGTCCTTTCCATCAACCAATTCCAGGCTTAGCAACAGCTGAACCATTTCTCTATGTATCTGCATCTAGCATACTTGGAAAACATCACAATTGTTTCAGCACATCTGTACCTTCCTAGATGGTAACCAGGCTCCTGAGGGACTCAGGAGTGTGTGTGTCCCCTGCACCCTTCCTCATACCCAACAGGCTTTACCTCACAACTTAGGGTTATCCACATGCACCAGACCGACACCCAGTGACGAGTAGCCCCGAGAACTGCATTCACCCGCTTGATAGCTGCCTTAGGGAGGTGCTGCAGGCCTGGAGCACTTTCCGAACCCTGGGTCTGATCTCCAGGATCCCGGGCACCCAGATGGTCAGAACTCCTGTCTGCTCCAAAGGCCCACGATGGCTCAGGACATGTGATGGGTCCCCGTCCCTGATACTGTTGGGCAACCAACTTCTCATGCAGGATGCATATAGTAATAGACAGGCACTGCCCTAAGCATTTTACGTTAGCTCATTCCTTGGCACCACCTTGTAAGGTCGGTTTATTGCGGTTTTACTCCTTTAACAGGCCCAGAAAAGGAGGAGGCACAGCTGGAATTTGAATCCAGGGACCCTGGTTTCAGAGCATTCATTTAAGCGCTACACACAGCTGAATAAATAAGACCCTCTTCTGGGTACCTTGAATTCCGCTCTACTTACAATAACCTGGCCTGTTAAGATGAAAATATACGTTAGATATAGCGCCCTAACCAGTTTGGCTCAGTGGATAGAGCGTAGTAGGCCTGAGGACTGAAGGGTCCCAGGTTTGGTTACGGTAAAGGGCATGTGCCTTGGTTGCAGGCACATCCCCAGTAGGGGGTGTGCAGAAGGCAGCTGATCAATGTTTCTCTCTCATTGATGCTTCTAGCTCTATCCCTCTCCCTTCCTCTCTGTAAAAAAATCAGTAAAATATAAAAAAAAGTTAAGATATAGCAATGACTTATTGTTTGCAGTCCGGAGGACCCACAGGTTTCCTTTACATGTGGTCTGCTGGCTCCTGTCCAGCGCCACTCAAGCCTGCCTGCCAATAGCAGCACACCTGCCTCAGCACAGGAACCTCGCTGAGGCACCTTCTCCTCACACAGGTAAGCCTTGCAGGCGTTGCCTGGACCTCATATCTGATCCTAGCACTGGCTCCCTCAGTCTGAATCCTGGCCAGCAGGGTCAAGTCTGGGTGCCCCCAAACCTGGACCATCCTGCCAGCAGAATCTCACATAGGACTCTTAGTAAGTACCTGAAATACGGTATTTTATTATAGCAGGAACAATCTTTATGATAGTAAGAACGATCTTTATCTTCTCTCAGACACACCGAGATAAGGTATCCAGTCTGGGACAAGCAGGTATCTAGAGCCCAAATCCTGGCAGACCCAGCATGTTTAACAAAGCATCTTAATAAATGAAACACAAAAATTGATGTAATTATTTAATGACTTGGGAAAATAACATGTTATCAAACAAGTTGGTCGCAAATAGTGGGTAGAGAATTTCACTTTTGATAAAAACATTTAAAGTATGTATATAAAACACTGGAAGGATATAACAAAATATTTAGTCTTTGTTTTCAGTGATTAAATATTCTTCCCTTTGTTTTGTACATATTTTTGAAACGTGATTATTTCTGAAACAAAAAAGAAAAACAAGTTACTGGATAGAGAAACAGTTGTTAAATGTCAGGAGTCTAGCAATCCAGGTCTGCACCCAGCACAGGCCGGGGACGTGATGGTGATCGGGCCAGCTGCAGGATATCATTCCTTCCGGTCCCTCCAGAATGTTCTCCATCCGACGGTTTCCTCTCCATCTGATGTTCTCAGTGTCCTTGTATTTCACAAGAGTCTACAATATCAATGGGCACAACAGCAAAGCGATGCCAGCATCTTTGGTTTTAAATTGTAATAACCATTTGTAGTTAGGAAGCACAGTAGAAATAAAACACAGATCAGGAGCTCCCACAGCAGAAAACCACGTGACTAAACTCCTGCTCTCTCTGACCCCTGCTCATGTTTCATGGATCTGAAAGAAGCAATTTCTTTTCTCAAAAAGATGCTTTACCTGCTAAGGAGTCCATAGAGTTGGAAGAGCTCACTAAACCCCAAACTAGCAAGCCCCACCTGAAACAAGTCTGAAAGAGGTGTGTTGTCACACATTTGTTTTAAAAGGTCTTTTAACTACCACATGGAGAGTAGCAGACTATCACACCTACATTGGTGTAGACGAGGCCAGAAATCTCAGCTCTCCTCCAACTCCAAACAGGAGCATTTTATTCAAAGTACAACTCATGTTTCTTGCTCTTAAAACAAAATGGGGAAAGGCTCAGTTTTAAAGTCTGGCATATATAAAAATCAATGCCACCTTTAGTTGAAAGTGCTTTTTAGTTACTTCCAAATGCTCTGTCCTTGTACACGGTAGCATTTTCATGAGGGATCAGGAACTATCGTTAAGGCCTAAGAAACAAAAAAACCCCAGTTTCCTGCACTGTCACCCCAAACCACCTCCAGTGTACTGGGTGACCTGCCCGTTTTAGCAGGTTGCTATAGCAATCCATGTCTCAAAAATATTCAGACACCAGAAGAACAGGTACAAAAAGAATTAAAACAATGACAAATGAGATTTTTAAAAAACAACTTAACCTTAAAATATCCTTTAATCACAACAAAGACCAAAAAAATCCCTTTGTGTTGTCCTTGGGAAGTCAAGAAAAAATGAACTCGTTTTTGTTTTGTAACTCAAAATAAACAAGACTTGCTGGAAAGTGCTCATTGCTTGTAATCCATGCCAGTGTACACTCTTGTTAGATCAGTCACAATCCTACAGTAAAAAGTCCTTGTTAGAGCAAGAAAAACCACTCCTCTCAGGACTAAGCCCCTGAAGGTGGAAGGACGGTCTTCAGTGAGAGAACTGCCTGCCGTCGGAAGACTTCTTGCTAATGTGCTTAAAGATTTTGGACTTCTCCACTTTCTTGGGCTTCTGGTAGCCGAATCCACCGCCGCCTCCTCTCTTCTTCAGCTTGCCTTCATTGCTGTTCACGTCTAAAGTGCATGTTAAGGGAATCAATAAACACAAAGATAACCTCCAACCTTACATCTCCAAGCAGCACAGCACACCCCCTGGGCACCAAGCAGCACACCCCCGATGTCCCTCCACCTCACCCTCCCTGAACATGGAAACGTGTAACATGAGCCTACGCAACACATTTGCAGGAAATCAGGGGTGCCCTGTGACTGTGGACTAAAATTAGGGGAATGAGTTTAAGTCCAGTATATTAGTCATTCATTATTTTCTCCACTAGAACTCAAGACAATTTACTTGTAAGAAATAAAGAGGTAAATCAGCAAGTTTATAGGGAGCACAAAATATACTTCCTGTGTCGAAACAAATGACTTTCACCTCCACTGGGGCTGACTCAGGAATGCTTAAACAAGTGAAGATTCAACATGCAGGCATTTGCTCAACGCCCAATGGGGATGCAACCCAAATCCGGCTTTCTCCTTTAGGAGCTAAGGTCATAGCATTAATGAACAGGCCTCACTTTAGCTGCTGTTTCTTCTGATGAAAATGTGATTATAAATTGCAACAGAAGCAACTGAGATACCCCCTTTGCCTTTTATCTTGAGTGGCACTTAAGTTTTCTTTTCTTTAGCTGATCTTGCAACTTCCTTGTATGAAATCCTTTAATGGCTCTAAGGATAGCAGCTCTTTGAAAGGTTCTGTCTTCTCTCCTTGGCTTCAGGGCATCCTAACCTCCAGACCTCACACAGCTAACCCGAACCTGTACAGCAGCCCAAGCCCTGCAATCCCCTCGCCTCTCCCCAGACTGCACAGCTCCCTCGGGCTCTGCCAGTGAAATTCCTTTGGCTTTTCTAAAGGCCCAAGTCATAACGTGTCATGTTTCTGTCATCCTCACTCCCGTCACTATCCCTGCCTGACATGCAGTGACCAGGCTGAGCAACGTGCCTCCATTCCCAGCCAGAGCACACACCCACCCACCCAGTGCTAAGCCCACATGCCCTGCGCAAGCTTCTGTCCCATAATTCCCGTACCAATTGATAACAACAAAGAAAAGGATACTCAGATCAACAAAAGGAGGCACCTTGAAGCCAAATGACAGAGCAACGTGAGGCAAATTTAAGTTATTAACATTAAAGATTTGTTTCAGAGAATGGGAATCATATGCTCGAATGTACGACTTATATGCTTCCTGGGCTGACTTATGAAGGAAGTAGTTCTTTTCAATCAATTTTTCAAGCTGAAATGGAAAGAAACATTGGTTTTAATAAAATAGCAGATTTCGTATATATTAGAAAAACCACCCTACGAAAACATTTGTGCCAATACACTTGTTCCAAGCTTTGAAATATTTGCAAAATCATGCCACAGTAAGAATAATTACAAAGTTCCCGTGTGGCCTGGCCTGAGACGACGCAGAGCAGAAGTGTGGTAACCGGCACAGCGAGAAACCAGACTGACCATGGTGCACACTTCTTAGGGATCAAGGGGCCCTAGGAGGCAATGCCCGCCAGCGGAGCACGGCAGAGGCAATGCTGGGACGAGGCTGAGGCCGCCAGAAGAAAGCATACCTGAGACTGAATGTCAGAAATCTTGGACCAGGAAAACTCAAATTCACTTAATGGAACCTAGAAACAAAAGCATGAAGATTAGTAAACTAGGATGGATCACCATTCCCATGTTTAGATGAAGAGAAAGCAAAAAGCCCTACAAACAGTGGAGGGAAGGTGAGGAATTTACAGGCATTTGTAAACGAAGCCCTCTCTCTAAAGAGGCTCTGGGGATGGAAAGGCCTGGAGCTCTTAGTTAGAGGACCCCTCGCTCTCCATGCCAGAGCTGCCCCTCACCACACTGCCTCTGACTGGAGTGTGGGACTCCAGGTCACGATGACCACAAACCCCCAGAGGAGGGCCCTCCTAGTGCCGTCACTGACTAGATAAGTGGAAGGAAGAGGGCCAGACCTGTGCTGGGTGCTGGGAGGACGCAGCTGCCCAGCCGGCTGTGAGGACATGGAGGAGGTCAGGGCCTGGCTTCCCAGAACAGACACAGCTAGCTAAAGCCAGAGGCAGTCTAGAGAACCAAGAAAGGGTATTCCAGAGAAAAAGTGCCAAGTCTAGTGGCAATTCTGGAAAGCTGCGCTGAGTTGTGGAATGAGGAAAATCCACCTGGTAAGACTGTGCTGGGAGCTGACAAGGAGGCAAATGCAGGGACGAGCAGGCCTGGTGAGCATTCACCACACCCAGCAACGGAGGCCACTCAGTTATAATGAATTCAGGTTTGGTGGATGGGCTGGACCACAGGGTGATTGGAAAAATGGGGAAAATATAAACTACAATTAAAAATGCAGACAGAAGAAAGGCAACAGTCAGTAGCCAGACTGGAGGGGTGGTAGGAGAGTGGGTTTCGGGTTGAAGTTATTTTTCTTAATGAAAGACCTGAGCTGGTAAAGAGCTGACTGCAAGGGAGAGACTGAAGACAAACCAGCTGACGAATGAGGGACAGAAGAGGAGCAGAAAGAGGAGGAAGGGGAGGAGGCAGGAGTGAATGAGGACCCCCACTATGTAAGCGGGAAAGATGCCCGAGAAAAAGATGCAGAAAAGACTGCAGGGAGGGGAGCAGGAGGCAGCGATGGTCAGGTGTGAGGGATTTAACAGGAGGGGAGGTGGTTTCAAACAGGCCACAGGACTGGGAGAGGAGGCCAGGGACACAGATGCATTGCTGACCAACATGGAACTCAAGGATTAAGCCATAGGGGTAGTTCTTTCGGTTCACATTTCCTGGGCCAGCGCCCCCCCCCCACAAAACTTCATCTGTTCAACATCTGTAACAACTGTTTTAGTAGCACTGCAATGACTCATGACTCCTCAGACACCTCGAGGCCACCTGCACTGGCCAACCATTCCACAAAGAGGATCTGTTCCAACTTAAGATTTCCCAAGCAAAGACCTTTACCTTGGATTGCTTCAAGTAACGAAGGAAACCCAATTCCTCAGGACGCAAAATGAGCAAGGCATGCCCCCTTCCGTTTAGGCCCCTGGCAGTTCTTCCCACTCGATGAATGTATTCCTTTGGTAGAGAGAGAACATCTGAGTTCACACAGCCTGGTAGGCACCCGTGGCAGCCTGCATTCCTGGGAATGGTGGTGGTGGGCAGGTCAGCACTCGAGAGGGTGCCCCTCCCTGTTAATTCCTTCTGCATGCCCCATCCCCAAAGAGGTAATAGGACGATGACTGAGGCCAAAGGAAAGCTGGACATGAAATTCACATTAGTTCTATGGTCTAATAAAATGACCAGTAAGTGTGCTTCGTCCTCAAAATGGCTTTTTGAAAAAATTTTAAAATGCCAGTTGACAATTTATATAATCTACTAGAGGCCCAGTGCATGAAAATTTGTGTACTGGGGGGGGGGGGCGGGGCACAGATCCCTCAGTCCGGTCTGTGCCCTCTTGCAGGCCAGGACCCTTGGGGGATGTCCACCTGCTGGCTTAGGCCCGATCCCCGGGGGAGCAGGCCTAAGCTGCAGTCGGACATCCTTAGCACTGCCAAGGGTTGGGAGAGGCTCACACCACCACCACTGCACTCGCAGCCGTCAGCCCAGCTTGTTGCTGAGCGGAGCTCCCCATGGGAGCGTACTGACCCCTGGTGGTCAGTGTGCATCATAGTGACTAGTTGTTCTGCCATTAGGACCAATTTACATATTACCCTTTTATTTTATAGGATTGTTTGTTGAAAACACTTAGTAAACTTATTTTACTACATATATTACAGTCTTATATATAAGCAAATTTTATTTTCTTCTGAGACCTACTACTCTTAGCAAATCATTCCAAGCATATAACAGTCCTAACTTAAGCCTCACTGATGCCTTTCAAATCTCCTTACACAGCCTTTTGGGTCTTAAAAAACCCTAAATACTATTTTTTTCCCTAAATTTGAGAAATACTGCACAGTCATGTGCAATGAAACACGATGTGCATAACCAAGTGCGCTCTTCAATGTGCAGCCATCCTGAGATACCTGAGGATGCCCCTTACCTTGGGGTCATCTGGAGGGTCATACTGAACAATCCAGTCGACTTCAGGAATGTCCAGCCCTCTAGCTGCCACGTCCGTGCACAACAATATCCCCGTATCTGCATTGCAGAATTGGAAGAATGTGGTTGTACGCCTATTTTGCTTCTGCCTTCCCTAGAATCAAATAAAAACATCCGTTAGAGCTGGAAACAATGAAGCTGTTGGGAGGTCCAGATATAGAACCCCCAAACTGTGGAGCTGTGAAACTGCTTTACTTCAAGTTTACTCCCTGGCCTGTGTCCTGTTTTCCCCAGTAGATGGTGTCTCTTATTCCTTGTGGTTCTCATTCCTCAAAACCCAGCAAAGCCCCCTCCACACAGGACCACTTACCAATGTTGACTGACCTGAGAGTCAGACCTCAAATCCCAGTCTATACACCTTGATAAGCACAACCTGTTTTTTTTTGTTGTTGTTGTTAATCCTCAACTGAGGATATTTTCCCACTGATTTTTAGAGAGAGTGGAAGACAGAGGGAAAGACAGAAACATCGATGTGAAACACATCGATTGGTTGCCTCCTGCACTGGCCCCGACTAAGGCCTGGCTGGGGAGGAGCCTGCAACCGAGGTACGTGCTCTTGACTGGAATTGAACCTGGGACCCTTCGTTCTCCAGACTGATGCTATGAGCCAAACTGGCTAAGGCAGCACAACCTGATTTTAATGAACTTCTCATCATCACTCACATGAATGGCCAAGACAGGCAAATCAATGTAGTTCAGCAACTCATAGTGGTATTTCACGGACATACAAGATGAGAAGAAGACCATGAGTTTCTTCTTCCGGTTCTTCTTAAGGAATGTGAAGAGCAGGAGGAATCTTTTTTCAGAAGGACAAACAACATATCCCTAGAAGTAGTTCAAATGAACAGACACGAAATAACCAAATGGACATTTGCAGCTGCATGAACCAATATGACGACGAGCACACTGCACACACTGTTGTGCTTTCCCTACAGTAAAATTCCTGCCATCATCATAACACAGCATCCCTACAATAAGACGAATTTAAGCTCTTTAGATTTCTTTAACAGGCTGTAACCATTGGACACTGAATTCTTTACATTATTTCTGAGATTATTGGTTATCAACAGTTCTTGCAACCATAATATATTAATATCTCAACTAACTGGAACTCTCAAGATATATCAATAATTCATTTTTGAAAGCTCTTTAACAGCAACATCTCAAATAATCACAGCTTACATACAAAGTCCAAAACAAGAGCACAAAGCTGGGTGAATATATTTAAAAAACAAACAAAACACCAATGAAAGATTTTTAAGCTGAATTGTTACAGAAAATATTTTATTCACCAAAAGACTTGATCTTCAAGTCCAATTAAAAAAAAAAATTTTTTTTTTATTGATTTCCTAGAGGAAGGGGGAGAGAGAACCATCAATGATGAGAATCATTGATTGGCTGTTTCCTGCACGCCCCCTACTGGGGATGGAGCCCACAAACTGGACATGTACCCTTGACCAGAATTGAACCTGGGACCATTTAGTCTGCAGCCTGATGCTCTATCCACTGAGCCAAACCGGCTAGGGCTTCAAGTTCTATTTTTAATCAATCTAGTTTAGATCTCTGTCACCTCATTTCCAATTTTCCACAGCTACGTGCCTGAAACCAGTCTCTCCACCTTTTAACTCAGAGCAAGATCCCTAAACAACATTTTTAAATAGTGGTTAATGACGCTTCCTAAGTGGTAAGTGGTATTAAGAGACAGTAAAGAGAGCTAATTAAATTATTCAGAGTTCAAGTTACGTTATGCTGTAAGAGCCAGAGATCCAATACTGAAGTTCACTATATTTGAATTAAAAGTTCAAGAACCCACTGCTTTCTGGAGGATACTCCAAGGACACACACGTACCCACACTTAACATTGAAGGTATTGACAATAATACCTGCTCAAGACCATCCACTGTTGCGTTAGTTTTATCATCATCGACACCAACATACAATGGCTCCTTTTTCAGAGAAATCCTTGCCAGGTCTTCAACTCTTCGAGTTTGTGTGGCAGAAAAGAGCATGGTCTGTCTGCGTGCTGAAACACATACACGTAAGAATAATCCGAATCTTTCAGGGAATCCTTAGAACTGCTTCACAACTACAAATGCTCCTAAGTAGAACTATCAGGAAAGGGAGACGTGGTAACACTACAGAGATTAAGGGAATATCACAAACAACTTTATGTTCATAAATTTGACAACTTAGATGAAATGGACAATTTCTTTGATTGAAAGACAAACTGCTAAAGCTCACTCAAGAAGAATAGAAAACTTGCCCTAACTGGTTTGGCTCAGTGGATAGAGTGTCGGCCTGAGGACTGAAGGGTCCCAGGTTCGATTCCGGTCAAGGGCATGTACCTTGGTTGTGGGCACACCCCCAGTGGGAGGTGTGCAGGAGGCAGCTGATCGATGTTTCTCTCTCATCGATGTTTCTAGCTCTCTATCCCTCTCCCTTCCTCTCTGTAAAAAATCAATAAAATATATTAAAAAAAAAAAAATGAATAGAAAACTTGACTAGTCTGTACCTATTACAAAAATTGAACTTAAAAATCTTCATGTAAAGAAAACTATAGCCCCAATGCCTCCAGTGGTGAGTTCTAGCAGACTTTTATGGAATATTACTGATTTTTCACTAACTCTCCAGGACACTAGAGAATTTACTTCCCAGCTTATTCCTTAAAGCCAGCCATTACCCCAATATCCAAACCCAAAGACTCATAAGCAGAAATGCAAAATTTCTAAACAAAACGTTAGCAAAGCGAATCCAGCAATATATAAAAAAGGATAAGGCATGGCTAAGTAGGGTTTATTCCGTGAATGCAGGGCTTGTTGCTTTAACATTGGGAAATTAACCAATACAATATACCATATTAACAAACTAAAGGAAAAAATCGTATCATTTCAACAGATACAGAAAAAGCTTTTGACAAAATTCACCATTTATTTCTGATTTAAAAAAATCTAAGCAAATGAGGAACAAAAGGGGTCACCCTCAATCTGTTAAGGGGCATTACAAAAACCTACAGCTAACATGCTTTATGGTGCGAGACTGAATGCCCCCCTAATCTCAGGGACAAGACAAAGATCTCGTCTCACTACTTCTATTCTGTATTGTACTGGAAGTTCTCGCCAGTGCAATCAGGCAAGAAAAAAATATATTAAGTGAAGAATTTACTTTTTTAATTTGTAGATGACATGACTGCCTATGTGGAAAATCCAGGCTAGTTTCATCTGAAGGTTCATGCTGAACAATCCAGATGAACATAGAAATAATTACTTGCCAGACATAAAATGGATATACAAATATCAACTGTATATGTACATACAATAAACAATTTGAAATAGAAATTTTAATGAAGTACTTAGAAATTAAGGAGCTAATAAATGGAGATATACCTTATTCATAGGCTGAACTGACTCAATATTGCCTTTCACCAATGCTCTATCCTAAATAATAAAAGGCCAGCAACCATAAGCATAATGACTGGAACAACTGCTCAGTAAGTCACTATGAGGTGGGGGGCCGGCGAGGGGAACCAGGTGGCTGGTGGCAGCAGTGGGGCAGGACAAGGACCAGCGAGGGGAACCGGGTGGCTGGCGGTGGCAGTGGGGTGGGACCCAGGGCCGGGAGGGGAACCGGCTGGCTGGTGGGGGCGGCAGGGCGGGACCGGGGACTGGCGAGTGGGCAGAAGATGGGCCTGATCGCAAGCTAGGCCTAGGGACCCTACCCGTGCACGATTTCGTGCGCTGGGCCTCTAGTCCTATATAATAAAAGGCTAATATGCAAAATTGGCTTCCCCCTGGCCAGTGGGGGCGGCAGGCAGCCGGCAGCTGCTAGGGACCCTACCCGCACATGAATTTTGTGCACTTAGCCTCTAGTATTCAATAAAATCCCAACCAACCAGGTATTTTTAGGGAGTAGAAACTGACAAACTGATTCTAACATTTATACAGAAATGCAAAGGAGAACAGCCAGAACAATTTTGAAAAAGAATGGTTAGAAGTTAATCCCAAGACTTAACAGGCAGAACTGGAACTTCTGTATGCTGCTGAAGGAAATGTAAAATGGTACAAGTTAAATATACTAGTCACTCCACTCCTCAGTAGTTACCCAAGAGAAAGAAAAAATAAAAAAGTTGTAGATGAATGTTTGTAGCAATTTCATAAATCTCTAGAAAATACAAACACATCTACAGTGACAGAAGGCAGATCAACAGTTGCCTGGGAGAGAGATGTGTGTGAGCGGCTGTTGGTAGTAGGCGAGGGTTGCTCCTACAGAGGCTGAGAGGGAGTACAAAGGTGCATGAATGCACTTTAGAGGGTTATGGAGATGTTTACTATATTGATGTGATAATGGTTTCATTGGTAGAATGGGAAAATTTATCAAACTGAGTATTTAAAATATGTACAGATCATGTCAATTACATCTCAGTGAAACATTAAAAAACAAATCGTGTAATGAATGGAATCATGACCTTATTACAGATATAAGCAGCTTATAATGTTACAAGTACTATAACCAAAGTATGTACAACTCACACATCACACAGAAGGCAACAAGTCTACGGCTGCCTGGGAGGTGCCGGATGAAGAAAAGGTAAGAGGGTGGTGGGGGTGAACGGAAATGAGACATTCACTGTTTCACTTGCATTAAAACCTCTAACTTGGCAAAACCACTGTATTAAGTTACTAATAAGTTTGATGTTTATATTACAAACTACCTCTAAGGTTAACTGGCATAGCGACTTCACTTGGCTATACTAACACATTGTGGACCATTTTTTAAAAAAATTTATTTTTATTGATTTCAGAGAGGAAGGGAGAGGGATAGAAACATCAATGATGAGAGAGAATCATTAATCGGCTGCCTCCTGGATGCCCCCCACTGGGGATTGAGCCCGCAACCTGGGCATGTACCCTTGACTGGAATCGAACCCGGGACCCCCCAGTCTGCAGGCCGAAGCTCTAGCCACTGAGCAAAACCAGCCAAGGTGGGACCAGTAGTTTTATTGCTAGCTTTACCCAGTGGCCAGATAAGTTTCTATTGAACGAGTACAAAAAACGTTTTACATAAATGATAAAGGCACACTTTAAAATTAAATACCCATTGCATTTTGAAGTTATTTATTACATGTTCTTACAAGCTAGTATCTTTTTAAAGTATGACACTTTGTAAAACACTGTGTAATACAAAGCGAGAATTCTCATGATCCGTCTGCAATGTGTTGAAATTCTGGTATTAATAGTTTTCATATAGGAACAACTCTCACCTGCTTCTAACCACCACTTTGCAAACCACATACAGATACTACCCACTTACTTGGCAGAAGTTTAATAATTTGCTTTAATTCCTCTTCAAACCCAACATCCAAGATACGATCAGCCTCATCAATAACCAGACACTGCAGATTTTTATACATAAACCCTGGAGTATTCTAACAAGACAAAGGACAAAGAAACACTGTTAGCTGTAAAGTTTGTCTGACATAAGACAATGAGACAGTACTATACAAGTGCTCTCTCACCTGCATATGGTCCAGGAGACGGCCTGGTGTGGCCACAATGATGTTGATCCCATTAGCAAGCTTCTGTGCTTCAGCAGCCCTGTTGCTGCCGCCCATTATCAACCCGTATGTGTGAACGTGGTGTGTCATCAGCTCTTTAAGAACACCGAAAGTCTGCATGGCCAGTTCCCTAGTAGGGGACAGAATAAGAACTCCTGTTCCTAAAAAGCAAAAAAATGAATATGGAAAAAGTCAAACTAATTATCACCATCAGTTCATAAAAGCCAAAATGAACTTACAGTGAGACAATGGCAGAAACAACCGGATCAAAGGCTTACCATTCCTGGGCATAAACTTTAATTTAACAATGAGTTCAACTGCAGGGATGAGAAAGGCCAGGGTTTTGCCACTGCCAGTTTTTGCAGCTGCCAGAAGATCCCTAAATGTTAAAAAGGGAAAGGAGGAGACACTCAGTATACTCATTCAGCACGTACTTACTGAACAGCCAGCATGCACAATCACAGGTGTTTTAGGCTCTAAGGCTGGAACAGGATCAAGAAAGATAAAGTTCCTCCTTTCTCTATCACTGAATTCAACCACCTGAGTAAAACACCTAACTCAGAAGTAAAAATCGTGCCAGGAAACAGAACTGAACACTTTTCTTCAAACTCTAGGAAGTAATTTAAAGCCTTTAATGCAGGTTGGATATGTAAACCAACACAATGCAAATCAAAAGAACACACTGGTAGCTCCTGGGCATAAGCTTTCCTGGGCAAAGAACTAGCACTACAAATAGAGATACTAATGGCCAAACGTCCATGTTAATCATACCTGCCTTCCAGAAGTGGTCTGACACTTTTATGCTGGATTTCAGTCATGTTTGTAAAGCCCATTTCTTTTATTGCCCGCAGAGTGTTCTCATTGACAAGATTAGAGAGAGAAGCAAATGAAGTGTCCTCAAAAGCTCCTAAACGGAAGACAGTTTATCATTAGCAAATTTATCATTTTTAGTGGCTAATTCAGCTAGACTGTCTAACTTAGTTTTGCTGATTGAAAGCATTACTGGGTTGCAGTCAAACTTATTAGAGCTTCTTCCACTAAGACTAAATCCCAACCATTCCCATGTAATATTAAGAAAAAGACCCTACACTTTTAAAACATCTCCTCTGCTGATGGCTGCATAAAGTCCATGTCCAGAGCCCCTAATGTAACAAAATAGTAAGGGAGAGAGAGGAAGTACAACCAAGGGATTTGCAGGAAATTAAAATGTCAAGGGTGGGGTTGGGGACAGGAGTGCAGAGAAATAAAATGTTTAAGAGATCTGAAATAAAAAGTGAAAACATCCTATCTAATAGAGGGAATACGCAAATTGACCATCACTCCGACATAAAGATGGCGGCGCCCAGTCCTCTCAGCCCTGCCGGAGTCCCCCAGTCCCGGGGAGCGGGGGGGACGGCTGCTGACAGTGGGCAGCATGAGCGTCCTGGTGGCCGCAGAGGGCTTCTGGGCAGTGGGCACCGAGTGGCCAGGGGGATGCTTGCCTTGTCCAGCTGCGGAGGGCCTCTGGCCAGGCCAGGCGTGGAATGCTTGCGACTTTGCAGGCCGGGATGAGGGAACCACCACCCCCTCTCCCCCCCGTGGACAAATTTCATGCACCAGGCCTCTAGTTGAGGATAATAAAAGCCAAGAGTGAAGTAAAACAAGAGTGGTAAATCTTACTCCCAAAAGACAACCGAGTCAGATACGGGTGGACTGTTAGACTGGACCTCCGCGTATTGGGTGTGCATTCTTCAGCAGGGGAGCACCAACGCCCTCGCCTCCTTGACCCCCCAACCCAGGAGCCCCTACTCATACACAGCCTGGCTAAACTCAGATACTGTCAACCCTGGCACGACTGACACCTTGGGCTGGAGAATTCTGTTGAGAGGCTGTCCTTTATACACAGGATGTTCTGCAGATCCTTGACCTCTACCCAGGGGATGCCAGTAGCCTGCCCCCAGTTCTGACAACAAAAATATTGGAGGCCAACCCTCATGATTTTCCTGGGAGAGAGGAGGTTTATGAGATGCTGGACTTTCAAAGCTAAAACTAGTCATGTTCTCGGCAAACCAGGATGAGCTGGTCAACCCACCTGGGAGACAAAATTGCCCCGGATGAGAATGCTGCCATCTTTGCAATTCTGATCAGGCAGGTCTGAGGCTGGGGCCTCAGTATTTTAACAGAAAATCCAAACCAAACAACTCAAGTGACTCCTAGACATTTCTGGTTAGGAGCAACTAATTCTAGTCTAAACTCTTGACTTTACAGAAAAAAACACAAGGGCCAAAGGGGGTTAACCTGACACAAGTTCTTCGATGTTAATTCCTTCCTCCCCATTCCTTCTTATTAACTAAGCCAGTATTAAACCTCTGGTCTCCAAACTTCTGGACCAATGATGTTCCCCCTACAACATGGAATGAGCTTTAAAAAATGATAAACCAAAGGAACAAAGGACCCCAGAAGCTGTTGGTGTGCATTATTAAAATACTGTCAGGAATAAAGGAAAGACTAAAGAACAAAAACTAAGGCACAATATGGAAGATAAAAGCTGCACTTAAGATATTAACCATTTCTTGTCAGTATTTACTTCTTCCAGGTACAAGTAACAACTGAACCTTCAAATCTATTATCCAGAAAGGTGTGGCATTTTAAAGATCTGGGGAACTTGCTGGGTTACCTGTCAGTCCCAGGGGCAGGCTGGGCACCTCGCTCTCCTCTTCTCCATCGCCCGGCTCCTCCACACTGTTTTCGGTTGCTTCAGGGGCCTGGGCACCTTCCTCTGGTTCCACTTTGTCTTCTGTTTTTGCTTTTTTGGTATCTTTGGTTTTAAAGAACAAAACCCATATTTTTTTTTCTTCAAATAAAAATACCAAACAAGATCACAAAATAAAAGACATGTGACACAAAAAGGTCTATTTTCAAAAGCTTAACACATTTCCAGCTTTAATTTGCTAAGGATGTCTCTTTCATAAACATTTGGTTATATTTATTTAAAAGCCCAGGGGGACGTTCAGATATGCCAACAAAACTTTGTATTTTAGGATTCTTAATGTATTATACCATCTTCAGCAATCAGCTTTTACAATTTAAGTATTCTAATTACACCAAGTTCTATATACTTTACTGTGTTTTCAGCTTTCTATAAAAGCTAATTTTGTTTGAAGATGAACAGAAATACCAAAGGCTCTTCATGTCACTGAAGAAGACTACAAAGCAGGGCAACATCCCACTCAACTGGGTGACAGACACTGGCCGTCCTTGAACGTAAGTGGTGAGGGGCTGAAAGGAAGGCCTCCGGCTTTCACTTCTCTACTCCCACTTTCACCATGTTCTTCAATGTTCCCCTGGGTCAGTGGTCGGCAAACTGCGGCTCGTGAGCCACATGCGGCTCTTTGGCCCCTTGAGTGGGGCTCTTCCACAAAATACCACGGCCTGGGCGAGTCTATTTTGAAGAAGTGGCGTTAGAAGAAGTTTAAGTTTAAAAAATTTGGCTCTCAAAAGAAATTTCAATCATTGTACTGTTGATATTTGGCTCTGTTGACTAATGAGTTTGCTGACCACTGCTCTGGGTCAAGTGGGTTAGCTACCATGCTGGGCTTCTGTCAATTTATGGTGGTTCGTGATGCTAGTTAGAGCAGAAGGCCCCAGACCAGAACTCGGGACTCTTGTAGCCCAGGACTGGCCTTTTCCTGTGACTGTGGAAATGGCCAACTCTGCAGGACCCACACATTCAAAAGCCATGGATATCACCAGCCGGTCTTCATGACTGATTACTTCTGTTTTCCTTATGACAGTTCTTAAAGTTTACCCATCAAGTTTAAACCCCCAGCCCTGCAATTCAGTGCTTGAGAAGAGAAATAAATCGCTTCCTTAGGCAACTTAGAAAAATAATCCTAAAGAGGCAGATGATTTTAGAATCAAATTACAGTCACTTTAAATAAAAACTGTAATGTCTTACCTTCATGCTTTTTTCTATCTGGTTTCACTTTTTTTTTTTTTTTTAATATATTTTTGTTGATTTCTTTTACAGAGAGGAAGGGAGAGGGACAGAGAGTTAGAAACATCGATGAGAGAGAAACATCGATCAGCTGCCTCCTGCACACCCCCCACTGGGGATGTGCCCGCAACCAAGGTACATGCCCTTGACCGGAATCGAACCTGGGACCCTTCAGTCCACAGGCCGACGCTCCATCCACTGAGCCAAACCGGTTAGGGCTATTTTACTGATTTTTTTTTTACACAGAAGAAGGGAGAGGGAGAGAGAGTTAGAAACATCGATGAGAGAGAAACATCAATCAGCTGCCTCCTGCACACCCCCTACCGGGGATGTGCCTGCAACCAAGGTATATGCCCTTGACCGGAATCGAACCTGGGACCCTTGAGTCCGCAGGCCGACACTCTATCCACTGAGCCAAACCGGTTAGGGCTGGTTTCACTTTTTAAGCAATCTCTCATAACCTACAAATGTGCTAGTCTGTAGGCAGCATGAAGACAGCTGTGCCGTTTAGAAACGTTCAAAGCTCCTTTCTAAATGAAAGCTTTATTTCAGACAAGACAAATAGTAAATTCTAACCTAGGTGCTGGCAAAACTTTTTCTTAAAGGGCCAGATAGTAAACATTTTAGGTTTTGCAGGCCACATGGTCTCTGTCACCACAAACACCAAGTAAACAAGTGGGTACTGCAGCATTCCAGTAAAGCTTTTCTCACAGATAGGCAGAAGGCTGAAGAGCTGCGCTTCTATCCTCCCTTGAAACCTCAGCTAGCTCACATCTCGATGAAACACTTCTCACCTAAGCTTACTCACTTCCAATCATCTCCCAAAAGAAAACGGCACTTCCCCGCAACACAACACTACCCTGGTCCTTATACTCACTTGTAAGCTCATGTTCCATTTATTCAGAAGTTTCCTGCTATTTTGTACACTTTGCACATCCAAATTATCACTAACTCTTCTTTTCAGAAGGGAGGAATTTATGGTAGGAAAAGGAATGGGGCAAAAAAGCGGTAAGTGAAAAGAATCATTCATGCATAAGCCAGAAAAGTAGATTCTACTACCCGCCGGATTTTAGTCCCGGTAATTCTACAGCTGTATGCAAGCAGGTAACCGTAAAATATGTGCCATGGTATGTTCTGTTTATCAGCTAGCAGATGAGCAAATGTCTAGACATCTAAGGAGATTCTTATTTAAGTGAGGTCTCAAGGTTGTTAGGGAATGTAAAGGCATGACAAATATTTTGAGGGAAGTTAAAATGTAAGCCCTTCCCCCAATGTTTCCTTGAGCTCCTAGGGTAGTTTCTGGAAACTAGTATCAGGGGTTCTTGCATGTCATGTGGACACAATAATAAAGAAAGAAGAATGATAACTAATGGAAAACAGTTTAAATGGTTTCAAATCAAAGAAAATGAAGAACTTACCAGGCCCAGCATCATCCACCATTTTTCTCTTTTTCTTTTTCTTCTTCTTCTTAGATTCTGAATTGGGAGAGTGCACTACTGCTTCCCCGTTGGCTAATATGGTAGATTTCTTGGGAGATTTTTTAACTTTTACATTTTTCACTGTTCCTTTACATGTATCTCCATTTGGGGCTTCTGACAAGCCTACATTCATAGACTGTTTTAGGGATTTTTTAATTTTTCCACTTGCTACTGTTTCTTGAGACACATCTTCATCTTGAGTTTCTGATAGGCTCACATCCCAGGCCCCTGTTTAAAACAGAACACACTGTATCAAAGAAGGGGAAGTTTACTCAGAAACAGCTGGAATCTCAAATGAGAAATTCCACAGCTTCTAGAACTGAAATGATTTAGCTTTTGCTTCCCTTTCATATACGGTTAAGTCCTCACTTAATGTCAATGATAAGGTCCCATGGCATCTCATTAATGTTACAATGAACGATATTGAACAGAATGACATTTTTCAAGGACCTGTGGTACATTACTAAAACCACTTTCGCCCAGGCCAGTGTGGCTCAGTCCCATACACCAAGAGGTTGCTGGTTCAATTCCAGGTCAGGGCACAAGGCCTGGTTGGGGGCAGCAGCCCATCAATGTTATGCTCTCACATAGATTTCTCTCTTCTCCCTTTCTAAAAGTCAATAAACTATATTCTTTAAAACACTAGCAATTTTATGGTGTTGCAAAAAAATTCCTTTTAAGGAAAAATGCTGGAAAAAGGAAAGCTGCATTTCTTATTTCAGAAAACCATCTCTGTCAAGAGTTAAAAGTTTGGAATAAGAAAACTTTAAGAGGTTAAATTTTTAAACAGCTGGGGTGAGACAATGGTAGTTACAGAATATGCATTTTAATATAGACATTAATAATATATGACTAACAGGTATATTAAAAACAACTTACATATTATTCACGCAACTATTGCTTCTCATATAAATACAACTTCAAAACACTCACCCTGAACTTTCCTAGATGTTAGTGAACTGGAAATTGTTGATGAAACTACTCATTTGTCCCAACAGTTATATATAAATAGATGAAAATGTCTTTACAAAAGTTTCCATGTTTATGTGTAAAAAAATTACATCATCTTTTATTTTAATCAATACCTTTACTGAAAAGTAGTTAGTAATGCTGTATTAGTCTAAGAATTGGAAATATAAGGGAACTTCAAAAACCCACAAACCTTATTCCTCCAGGATTTCTTCCAATCAACTAATCTCAGTTGAAAACCAATTGGGGTAAGACATTGTACCTCAAAAATTGCCTTCGCGGGTTTACATTTTATTACACAGGACCCCAAAAGCTTAAATAACGTTAAGACTTCTGGCTCACCGTCAGAAGTTAGGACTGCAAATGAGGTAGGTAAGCAAGGTGACATTCAGGTAAAACCTTTTTATGTATCTCTGTGAAAGATGCAAATACGTAGGAATTTATAAACTAGAATTGGAAGTGATGGGAACATAGAGCTGGAGAGAGGCTGTGCATATGACACTTAGAGTTGTAAATGCAGAAGTGCTACAGGAGGAGAGGTAGAGGAAAGCCTTGTGGCAAGGGGGACAATGAGCTTCTTTTGAAGATATACAGACATTAAACTGATGATGCAAAAGCAAGGTGCATGGAGGTAGTTCCACGTGTCTGCTCGGAAATGGGTGAGGTGGGGACGAGGTGGGGCCCGAAGGCAGTGAGGGAGTTAGGATGGGGGTGGGAGTGGAACAAGCTGGTTTAGCAAGAGGAACTCCTGGAGGCCTGGAAGGAAAGCCAAGAGGCCTCCTGCTTTAAGTCAGCAAGGAGAAACCGATGGCCAGAGTGTCAGGGCAGATGTGAGGCCACGGGCGAGTGGGCACCGGCTCGGGACCCCACTCGAGGCCGCCCCAGACTGCCTTTTCACTCTCAACAAGCACACGTGCTCTAGGGACGCTGCCCGCGCCACGCCGGGGCCCGGGGACACGCCAGGCGCGCCACGGCCACGCGTGGGCTCCAAGCAGCGCGGCGCCGCGAGGCTTAGCGCATCTCACCCTGCAGCTTTAGGTTTCTCTGCCGCAACTTGAGGTTCCGCTTCTCGATCTTCCTGCGCAGGAGCTTCATCGGCAGGTGAGCCATGTTGCCGAAACGCTTCCGAGCGGCGCCGCAGCCAGGCTTCTGAACGCTCCCGGGTGACGTTACTACCTCTCCGTACGCACGTGAGCCGCACGGCCAACAGGATATACGTCACAGGATATGCTAGCGGCCTGTGGACCGAAAATGTGTCCCGGGTGGAAATGCTTCCGGGCGCGTGCGCTGTGCTACACTTGGCGACCGGATTCTGTGTAGCGCCCCCTGGTGGGTTGGAGGCCCGCGCCTGCGAAGGCTTCCTATTGTGCCAGAGTTGGCAGGGCATCTAAGCGACTGGGAGTCCTGGGGGAAGGGGCGGGAGGGGGGCGGGGGGAGAACGGACAAAATCTAACTTTCACATAGGTTTTTCCACGCTCCTTAGTGAGAAATACACCTTCCATGTCACTTGGTGCAAATGGTTACATAAGTATAACATTTGTCAAAGCAACACCCTTACTCTTGTGTTTCACTCATATTCTTCTTTCCATTCATTCCACCATAAAGTACTCTATTCTGAGGCATTAAAAATTCACATTACTATGCCTTCAATTTCACAGCAGCATTACTGGGTTAGTTGCAGTTTGAAAAACAGGTTTATAATTCCCCAACACTCACCCATGGACCCTGTAGGAGTCCAAAACGTAAGTTGCAGTTTGGCTACCTAGTAGGCCTCTTATTTTCTTTTATTTATCTAGTGTGTGTGTGTGGGGGGGGCTGGGGAGGGTGGGGGGGGGGTGGGGGGGTGGGGAAAGGCTGCAGAGAGGTTCGTAGAGTGTTTAAAATATATAGTTACCACTATTACAAAATCGGGATAGTTCATACTGAAGTTGATATTTTTCTTGAAAATTTGCTTCAGTTCCTCTTGGAAGTAACTAGTTTGGGCTGAGCAATCCCCTGAGAAGGGTCAATGAAACCTGCAATAGTTTGTTTATTTAAAGAGTCAGGGAAAGAGCTGATGGGGATTAGACATGATCATAGGGAAGAAGGGAGAGGGAGAAACTTGGGGTCTGTTTAA
Organism: Plecotus auritus; assembly: GCF_963455305.1. Classification (NCBI taxonomy): domain Eukaryota; kingdom Metazoa; phylum Chordata; class Mammalia; order Chiroptera; family Vespertilionidae; genus Plecotus; species Plecotus auritus. The sequence goes on along the minus strand of NC_137776.1, from coordinate 88,210,860 downwards.
ACAGAATATGAATGCATTGACTGAGAAGTCACCTTGAACTGGGCTGGAAAACCAAGACAAACAAACAAATCCTGATGTGCCTAGTTTGTTGATGGTTAGGCAGACTAAAAGAAGACTCACAAAGTTAAACAGGCCCACGGCGTGACTCAGTGGTTGAGCATCAACCTGTGAACCAGTAGGTCACTGTTCGATTCCAGTTAGGGCTAATGCCTGGGTTGCAGGCCTGATCCCCAGTGTGGGGCATGCAGGAGGCAGCCATCAGTGATTCTCTCTCATCATTGATGTTTCTAACTCTCTCCCTTCCTCTCTGAAATCAATAACAATATATTTTAAAATAATAATAAACTGGCCCACACACAGCTGCACATGCATACACACATACTAGTATATCTCAGTTTAAACAGATATCAGCTTAAATATATATGTCTATACTGTATACACATTGTGTTGTTTATATTTTGTATATTATGATAATTTTTAAGGACTTATCAGCAGTGCTCACATGCACTTGCATAAGGGGGAGAATTGAGACCAGCTGGTGGCTACTTCAATAATCTAAGAAGAAAGTGATGGGATTTCATGGTACTTGTTCCATGCCTGCACGTGGTCTCTCATGCATGGCACTTCCTCCCTCCTTCACTGCCTTCACTCAGTCTTGTCCACCTCATCCTTCAAGACTCAGCTTCCATGCTGCCCACTCTGGGGAGCTCCCTAACTCCTCCCGCCCCCCTTCCCCCCTCCCCCCCCGTGGTCTGCTCACTTCCTCCTCAGGGCTTCTTGTGTGTTGGGTATGATTTCTACTGATGCTCCTTCCACCCTGGATGGTACTGTATTTCTTGAATATCTTTCTTTTCTAGTACACTACTCAAGAACAGAGATGTTATTCTTGGGTTCCAGAATTCTGCCTAGCATATAGTAGGAATTCAGTAAATTGATTTCAATTAATGACAAATAAACTAATGACAGGAAGAATGAAAAGGAAAGATTGAATCCAGGGTATATTTGGGAGAGGAAAGAACTAAGGTTTACTGATTAATTGAATTAAAGGAAGAAGAGCTGTCCTTTACAGAATTGATGATTTCATTGAGGGTAAAGTGGGATAGTGAGATTTTTGGGAATAACAAATTTGGTGTGGAACAGCATCATATATATATAATACATAGTAACGTATAATATATATGCTTACATAATATGTTATATAGTATACGTAAATTATAATATATAAAATTTTACATATGTATAAATTACATACATTTTTTTGTCCTTTACATACATATATCCCCTTTACATATATACATTTAGTCTGGAAACTATAAAATGCTAAATGTTTTGACTCCAAGAGAAAAATTAAATTTAGTGTTTAAGGGCTTAAATTTGAGTAAGGTAGATATAAGCTTGAATCCCAGCTCTGCCATTTTAATGGCTATGTTATTTTGGGCAAAAAGTTACCCCGTTTTAGCCTCAATTTCTTTATTCATAGAAGGGATATAATCATCATCATCATCTTATGAAACTGTATGAAGATTCAATGAGTTTACATATGTTAAGCGCATTTAGCTTAACGCTTAGCTTTTATTAAACGACAGTTTTTATTATTATTTATGCACATAGAGCAGAATTAAAAGAGAGTTAGCTAGGAATAGGGACAGCCAGTTAAAACCAATAACAGTGGGGAAGGCCTTGAGCTGGGGACTGGAATTTCAAGGTGAGAAAATGAGGGACAAGGGAAATGGATCTCTCATATATTCATGTAATCACTCTTGAGTAAGTTTAATTAAACAGCACCTATCAAAGCCTCTCATTAAAGAATTTCTATATTTTATACAGGAAGTTTGGGCTGAAATAATAACCACACTGATGTGACTAATTGGGAGGAATATGGCCAAGTCAGTCACCTTTCTGTATCAGGAAAGAGAATGTGTTAGCCCAGGGTCTAGGGTTATAATTATTGGACCCTCATGCTGGAAACGGATTCTGTATATCCATGTCTAGCACACAGAGAAAGCCAAAATAAGTAACTTCATATACCTTAACTGAGCACTATACTAAAAATATGAAATGTATGAGTAGTGGGCTTGATTCTCCATCTATGACAGAGAACAACCTGCTACAGACTTACAGAGGTTTCCTTGTTTGGGTTTATGTAAAGATATGCAGAGACTAACTCATCCTATTTGCCAGAATGTCTGAGTTGAATTCCTAAACAGGGGACCTGAGGACCTGATCTAGGGTAGGAAAGGCAGAGGTACGGTGTTTAGAGGATTCATGGAATGCCAGGGCTGGAGGATTCTTGGGGTATCAGCACCCCAGAGTGGAAGCTCAGGAAGAACTGCAAAGGCCTTCATGTTTGGGCTGGGGCACTCAGAGGATGCAGCTGGGTGCCCTCTGGCATAAACATCAGGCTTTCTGGTCGCAGAAAACTTTGAATATATGTTCTTATGTTTTCAACACAGGAGGCAGTGAAACAGCTGTCACATGCCTGGTTTTTAGGCAAGGAAAACAATTGCACTAAAACAGAGGCCCAGTGCCCTCAGTATCAAGAAAGTAGAATTAGGTCCAATAGTAATGGGATCTCCATGCTTTGTCCTGTGAGGATGGAGCCTCACCTTAACCTGCACCTCAGATTAAAATATTATTTAAGGCAAAAGACACAAGTAGGTACATTTCCTTTAGATAATTTAATACAGTAGTCTATTTGTTCATAAGTGTTACTTCTTAATCACTATTCATAAAAAATATGAACTGGGATATACCAAAAGAAATACCAATGATGGCTCCATGGCAAGTCTTGCCCAGGATTCAGGCACGAATCCAAATAGTAATAATATTTCTTTGAAATCATGATATTTATTGCCCATCTCATCTGTCACATTGGCATTAATTATTCATCTCTGTCTGGTACATGCTGGACATATTTTACATCATGTATTTATTAATCATATTAACAAATTGTGTTTTATGTAAAGTATACATTAATGGTATTAAGATGTTTATAGACATTGAGTTAGCCTCAAATTTGAATTGTTTATCCTAAGATATTACAAAAGTGTCTCATTTTTGGGGACTGGGATAGTTTAAGATACACCTTGAAATTATTTCCATATTAATTGATGATCCCCACCCCCCCGCCCGCCCCTCACATGCCAAGTCAGCTTGTAACGGTTTGATTGAGGGATCTTAGGCTCATTGGGGGCAAATGTTGTACTTTGAAAATTTAATTCTTATCCTGCACTGTTAAATTCCTGTACCTGCTGTGTTGTGGGAGTCCCTTGATAATATTTCAGTTTGATTTTATAATTTTTCTGTCATCTTTAGTTATTTTTTTAAATAAATCTTTATTGTTCAGATTATTACAATTGTTCCTCTTTTTTCCCCCCATAGCTCCCCTCCACCTGGTTCCCACCCCACCCTCTGCCCTTACCACCCGCCCCCACTGTCGTCATCCATAGGTGTATGATTTTTGTCCAGTCTCTTCCCACACCTCCCACACCACTTTCCCCCCGAGAATTGTCAGTCCACTCCCTTTCTATGCCCCTGATTTTATTATATTCACCAGTTTATTCTGTTCATCAGATTTTTTATTCACTTGATTTTTAGATTCACTTGTTGATAGATATGTATTTGTTGTTCATAATTTTTATCTTTACCTTTTTCTTCTTCTTCCTCTTAAAGAATACCTTTCAGCATTTCATATAATACTGGTTTGGTGGTGATGAACTCCTTTAGCTTTTTCTTATCTGTGAAGCTCTTTATCTGACCTTCAATTCTGAATGATAGCTTTGCTGGGTAGAGTAATCTTGGTTGTAGGTTCTTGCTATTCATCACTTTGAATATTTCTTGCCACGCCCATCTGTCCTGCATAGTTTCTGTTGAGAAATCAGTTGACAGTCGTATGGGTGCTCCCTTGTAGGTAACTAACTGTTTTTCTCTTGCTGCTTTTAATATTCTCTCTTTGTCTTTTGCTCTTGGCATTTTAATTATGATGTGTCTTGGTGTGGTCCTCTTTGGATTCCTTTTGTTTGGGGTTCAGTGCGCTTCCTGGACTTGTAAGTCGATTTCTTTCACCAGGTGGGGAAGTTTTCTGTCATTATTTCTTCAAATAGATTTTCAGTATCTTGCTCTCTCTCTTCTTCTGGCACCCCCATAATTCTGATGTCGGTACGCTTGAAGTTGTCCCAGAAGCTCCTTACACTATCTTCATATTTTTGGATTCTTTTTTCTTTCCCAGTTGGGTGTTTTTTGCTTCTTTGTATTTCAAATCTTTGACTTGATTCTTGCAATCCTCTAGTCTGCTGTTGGATCTCTGTATAATATTTTTTATTTCAGTCAGTGTATGCTTAATTTCCAGTTGGTCCTTTTTCATATCCTCGAGGGTCTCGCTAAATTTATTGGCCTTTTCTAGAAAATTCTTGAAAAACCTTGTAACCATGGTTTTGAACTCTATATCCAGTCGTTTGCTTTCCTCCATTTCTTTCATTTGTGATCTGTTTCTTTGTCTCCGCATTTTGGCTGCTTCCCTGAGTTGACAGAGTGGCTTTGTGTGCTAGGTATCCTATAGAGCCCTGTGGCTCAGCCTCCCCAGTTACCTGAGGTGGACACTTTGGGTGCACCCCTTTGTGGGCTGTGTGCACAGTCTTGTTGTAGTTAAGCCTTGATTGTTGTTGGTATCACTGGGAGGAATTGACCTCCAGGCCAATTGGCTGTGAGGATCAGCTGTTTCTATGCTGGGAGAACTTCTGTGCTGGAGACACCCTTATGAGACAAGACTTGTCTCAGTGGGGCTCTGATGCTCACTGAGTCTGCCCCCTGAGTGTATCCCTTATGGATCTGAGGAGTTGTAATCTGGATGGTCCCACTCTGACCCCTGTGTACACTGGCTCTTGGATCTGCTAATTTAGCCTCTGCCTGAGGCCACCCAGCAGGAGCTATGGAGAGATCTGCAGATTCCTCTTCTTTGTTTGGGTTTTGGAGGTGCCCAGATGAGGCCCAGCTGTGAAGCAATGCAAGCTGCTGTGGGGCCTTGGGCCTTCTTTTGGATGTTCTGGGTCTCACTGACTCAGCTGCAGTTTGTTAGATAAGTTTAGAATTCAAAGGACCAGACCATTAATATGCAAAAACTTCCGCGCTCAGCTTGGATGGGGCGTAGTCTAAGGGCAGAGCAATCAGCAATGGCTTCGTGGGGTGGGATCTCAGGGCAGAGCAGACAACAATGGCTTCCTGTCAGACCTGCCCTAAGAGGCCCCTGGGTCTCAGTGTCCTGCGGTAACTGCTGCAAGCACCTCTGAGAGAAAGCCGCCCTGGAGTTTCACCAGCTGCCAGACAGTCCAGTTTCTTCCCGTATGAGTCTGGGTCCCCAGAGTCTCACCCAGAACTGGAGTTCAGCCGAAACCGGTTTGGCTCAGTGGATAGAGTGTCGGCCTGTGGACTGAAGGGTCCCGGGTTCGATTCCGGTCAAGGGCATGTGCCTTGGTTGCAGGCACATCCCCAGTGGGGGGTGTGCAGGAGGCAGCTGATTGGTGTTTCTCTCTCATCGATGTTTCTAGCTCTCTATCCCTCTCCCTTCCTCTCTGTAAAATACCAATAAAATATATTTAAAAAAAAAAAAAAGGAACTGGAGTTCAGAGCAGTTGGGAGCTTTTGTCTCCCTCCCGATTGAGAAAGCCAGCCGCGTATTCAGTTGCCAGCCCTCTCCACGCGCACGCCTCTGTACCTCTTGTGGGCTGTGTACCGCAGCTCCTGTGAGTCTCAGTGTGCTTTTCTCTTTCCTTCTAGTTTTAGAATTTCCACTCAGCCAGCTTTCTTGTAGTTCTGGATGATATCCGTTTTGTCTTTTAGTTGTGGTTTTGAAATTGTTTAGCAAGGGAGCAGTTTAGGTGTTTACCTATGCCGCCATCTTGGTTTCTTCCTCTGGGTAAATCCAAACTGTGTGGTTTAGCTCCTACTTTGGCATTGCTTTAAATTAAAGTACAAACTTAACTTGATAATTCTTAAGGAAAAAAAAGAAAATGTATTAAATTTAATAGATTTTATGGACTGGATGTTTGTGTCCCCTCCAAATTCATATGTTGAAATTCTTCCCAATGTGATGGTATTAGAAGGTGAGGCCTTTAGTAGGTGGTTGGGATTGGATGAGGTCATGAGGGTGCAGTGTCATGAATGGGACTAGTGCGCTTACAATTTTCTGAGCTCTTTTCCCCTCTCTTCTGTCATGTGAGGATACAATGAAAACTCGGTTGTCTATAACCAGAAGAGGGCCCTCACCATGCGGGCATCCTGATCTTGGATGTCCAGCCCCTAGAACTGTGAAAAATGAATTTCCACTGTTTATAAGCCACCTAGTCTATAGAATTGTGAACTGACTAAAAAAAACAACAGGAAAGGTACATATGAACTCAATCAAGTCAATCAAAATTCCCATTGGCTGTCCTGAATTCCTGTTCATGCCTTTTCTGGTACAAGTGCACAGCCAGGCATGGAGCTGTCTGCTCTTCTAGCATCCAGCACTGGAGGGATCACGTTCAATTATTCATTCAGCAAAATCCATTGAGTGCCTATTGCACTGTTGCCATGCAAAGCAGTTGGAACACAACGATGAGCAAAATTCAGGCATTTTGTTTTCCTGTGCTCTGAGTCTATGAAGGCAGCAGGCATTGATTGAATATTTACACATGGATGAACCATTATAAAGGAAAAGCATGGAATGTGTAAGTGCTAAAGGGAAAGGCTCCTGTTGCCTGCCTCTCATGGGGGCAGTTCTGCCACCTAAGAGGAACTTTGGAAATCTGTGGGAACATTTTGTTTGTCCCCACAAATGATGGAGGCATTCAGTGGAAGAGGACCAGAGTGTTAGTCATCCCACAGCTCAGAGGACAGTCCTCTCCACCAAGTTCTGACTTCAAACATCCTTCTGGATGCTCATGTGTTTCCTTCTCTGAGATTGGAATTGAACTCCATTTTACATTGGAATAGAAAGTGTTTTTGCATGATTTTAACAAACAGAATTTCCCAAGAATGTAACCACAGTGTAAATTGAGAAGAGATTGTACTTTATTTTGTTTTCGACTTTAATGAGAGTTATTCATCATTTTGGAAAATCATATCACTAATGGCAAAGCTGCTAATCACGTTTAAGTCATAGTACAACAAACCTGATTGGTCTACATTTGGGTCTCATTCATTCACAGAAATTATTCTATATATAAAATCATGTGCCTATGATTACTTTATTGGATCTTTTCATGTGGTCATAACTAATCATTTATATATTGAAATATATATTACCTTTTATTATAAACTAGGAGCCCAGCGCGCGAAATCGCGTGATGCTGCCCTCCCACCTGCAGCCTTGCCTTACACCCAAACCTCTCCACGCAGAGCTCCAGCATGCCTGGCCCAGCCCCCAAACCCTCTGGCCTTCTCTGGCCACTTAAAGCCCTGCCCCAATCCCTCGAGTTGCCTCGGGCTGGTCCCACCTTCTCTGGGTGCCTCCCTGCTTCTGCCCCATCTCCAGAGCAATGCTGCGGCTCCACCCTGTCATGGCACCTGAGGAGAGCGTGGAAGCCTCCTGCCTGTTGTGCTGTGCTCCTTCCCCTGGCAGGTGGGCCATGGGGCACTCAGAATGTGAGCTGTGGGTAGCGAAGGACTGGTGAGGGAGGCGCTCTGGGTGCCTCCCCGCTTCCGCCCTGTCTCTGGAGCAATGCCCCAGCTAATATGCTAACGGTCTGGTCGTTATCCATTACGGCATCCCGACCATTAGCATATTAGCTCTTTATTAGTATAGATTACTTTCTTTTCTCCTTTATAGTACAGTTTGGGCACTACATTGATTTGTTTTTAACTTATATGTGTAGGGAAGTTATATGGTATGTAAATTTAATTTTAGGACACTAAAGGTGACAGTACAAAAGATTTGTTATAAAAAAAAGTGTTGGCCCAGGCCAGTGGTCGGCAAACCGTGTCTCGTGAGCCACATGCGGCTCACGAGCTGTGGTTTGCCGCTCTGTTGACTAATGAGTTTGCCGACCACTGGTCTAGAGCATCTTTGTGCTCACCTGATACAGGTGATTAAAAGAGATCAGATTCTGGGAGACATCGTTTTTATATTCTGATATGCTAGGTCAGTGGTCGGCAAACTCATTAGTCAACAGAGCGGCAAACTGCGGCTTGCGAGCCGCATGTAGTTCGTGAACCGCGGTTTGCTGACCACTGGCCCAGGCCAATGTGGCTCAGTTGGTTGAACATTACCCTATATACTGAAAGGTTACCGGTTCTATTCCCAGTCAGGGCACATGCCCAGGTTGTGGGGTCTGTGCAGGAAGCAGCCAATCAATGTTTCTCTCTCACATTGATGTTTATTTCTCTCTCTCCCTCTTCCTTCCACTCTCTCTAAACTCAATAATTTTTTTTTTTTTAAAGTGGTGGGTCTTAAGAAGTTGAGAAGTACCAGTGTGTAACAAAGAAGTAACACTTCACTGATGGCTGAATGAGAAGCTGAAGTTAATTAGGCAAAGGTGAATAGAGGGGTAGTATGCATATAAGACAATATGGGTCATGTCTTTGTGATGGATGGAGCCAGGAGAGGTCAAGCAACTGAAAGAAAGCTTGTTTGGCTGGTGCTCAGAGAGCGAGGCAGAGAATAGCATGAACTGAGGCTGGCGAGATACGGAGAGGCTGGTGCCTTCCAGCACTTGTGAAACAAGCTAAAGTAGATTTTGGTTTTAATTCTAAAGCCAATGGGAGGTAACTGAAGAGCAGAGAATGATATAATCAGATTTTCATTTAAAAATTATTGCCTGTAGTATGGGGAAAAAAAGGAAGGGCAGGAATCCCCATAGTGAATGTGGGGAACAAGAGTCCAGGTGAGAGATGACTATGGCCTGGATTAGGGTAGAGGTAGTGGTTATGAGAAATATTTAGGAGTCAAAGCAGATATACTTTGGAATGAATTTTCTGTTGGTTATGGGTAGAAGGGAGAGGGTAGTGTCAAGGATGAATCATAGGACTTTGGCATGTGCAATTGGATGGTGAAGCCATTCACTGAGTTATGGAATAGGAAGAGGACCTGTTTTGAGTAGGGTCAAGATCTGGCCTTGGAATGTTGAGATAGTGATGCCACTGAGACCATGAAGTGGAGATGTTGAGTAGGCAATGGAGCTTAGAAAAAGCTTACAATAAGTCTGCCTAGAGATGGAAATCTGCATCATTTGTATAATTTAAAAGTCTTGGCAATAATTGTATTGGAGGAGAGTGTAGAGTAAGATGAGAGGAGAGCCCAGGATGGAACCTTGAGGAACTCCAATATGTAGCATAGGATTATGGTTCCTAAAGCTTCTCAGCCATTAGTGAAGAGTTACTTCTTCTTTGTTACACACTGGTACTTCTCAACTTCTTAAGACCCAACATTCTTTTTTAAATTATTGAGTTTAGAGAGAGAGGAAGGAAGAGGTAGAGAGAGAGAAATAAACCAGTGGCAGCAGCATCACTGGGGAACTTGTTAGAAATGAAAATTCTTGGGTTCTACCCCAGACCTACTAAATCTGAAACACGGGGTTGGGCCAAGCTATCTGTGTTTTAGCAAAATCTCCAGGTGATCCTGATCTCCTTAAAGTATGAGAACAACTGGTACCGTAAGTCCTCCCTTATTAATGTCATAAATAGGTTCTTGAAACTATGGCAAATGACGTGTAACAAAACCAATATTACCATAGGCTAATTGATATAAACAAGAGTTAAGTTCCTACAGCATCTCATCAATATTGTAACAAAATGACATTGCCCTGGATGGGTGGCTCAATCAGTTGGAACATTGTCCTGTACACCAAAACGTTGCAGGTTCGATTCCTGGTCAGAGTACATACCTAGGTTGCAGGTTCGATCCCTGGTCTGGGCGCTTTCTCTCTCACATCGATGTTCCTCCCTCTCTCTCTCTCTCTCTCTCTCTCTCTCTCTCTCTCTCTCTCTGAAAATCAATAAAAAATACGTATCCTAGGGTGATGGAAACAACAACAACAACAACAACCCCCCCCCCCCAAATAACATTGAACAAAACGATGTTAATTGAGTACCTGCTGTGAAAGAATAGGAGGGAGTAGCTAGAGAGGTTGGAGGGAAAAAAGAAAATGTGGTATTACAGAAGCCAAGGAGAAAATAGGTTTCAAGTAGGCATTAGCCCACAGCAAAATCCTGCTGAGAAGTTCACCAGTAAATTTTCGTACCTGATGGTTCAGAAACATACAAAAGCTATAACTCAGCAACTTTATAACTCCAAAGCTTTCTTTCTGTGCAGTTCAGCTTTTATAATTTCTGTGACCATGAAATTTTTAAATGTACAATTGACTGTAACCCAACATATTAAATAGTGGATAAAGTTTATTACCCTCTTTGTTACAATCTTGCACATAATCACGAAGAGGGAGAAATGGTAGAAGAAGGGAAAAGTGGGTCTTGAAAGTGACCCCTTGTATCCTGGACTCAGCCACAGCAGACATGGGACCAGTGCCTTGCTGGGAAATGTAATGGTTATTGGCCTTGGCTAACCCTGAGAATGACCTGGGGAGAGTTCACAAAGTACTAATGTCCAGGACTCACTCCGGGCCAATTACCTCAGGATCTCTGGAAGCAGGCTGGCTTCCTCAATGTTTAATCAAGGGTTGTGTACCTTAGAACAGGTTCTTTGGTGAACACATGTTCTATGAATTGGGCCATCTACCTTTTAGGTAGATTTAGAGGAGTAGTTCATTAGATCAATCTCACCTGGCTAGGTAGAGCATTCCAAATTCAATAGGCCATTGAGTACCTGCTTTTTTGGATTGCAGTTCCTGATGAAAATCAGTTATATACAGTTGTCCTCATTCCCACCCACTCCTCTTGTATCCCTGGGTTTTGCATGTAAGGATTCAACCAACAGCAAATTGAAAATAGTATATTTGATCAGTGGTTGGGAATCTGCAGATGTGGATGGCTGACCGTATGCATTGATCTATGTCATTCTATATAATAAAAGGCTAATATGCAAATAGACCGAATGGCAGAACAACCGAACAACTGGTTGCTATGATGTGCGCTGACCACCAGGGGGCACGCGTGGAACATGGCAGGTGTTGGCTGCAGCTGGATGGTGGAGCAGTTGAGTGGGGGCGCCAGACCAAGGCAGGGCGCTGGTCACTGTCACCGGGCTGAGCCTCTGGTGCTTACTGAAAATTCTTTGCTCCCGCATGCTGCAGTCCTGCCCAGCGCTCGCACCTGCTGCCAGCGCCCAGTGCTGGCCCCGATCGTTTGGCACTGTCCGCGGGTGCAAGCAGTGGCTGCCGGTGCTGATCACCCCTCAGGGTTTCTCCACCTCCCCCTGCTTCTGAGGGGCAATAAGGGCAGCAGCTGCCCCTCACATCTGCTGCTGGCGCTGGCCCCAATTGCTCTGCGCCATCAGCAAGTGCGAGCAGAGCCTGTGCGATCAGTGCATGGGAGTGGCAGTGGGAGTGGGGCTGCAGGCAAACAGGGGACCAGGGCTGCACCAGGCGGGGGCATGGATGATGGGCTGAGACTTGACCCTGTGCCCACTGCAGCCTTGCAGCCCACAGTGCCTTTCAAGGTGCATGAATTCGTGCACTGGGTCCCTAGTTTGATATAAAGGACTTGAGCATCCTCGGATTTTGGTATTCATGTGTGTCTGGTGTATGTGGAGCCAATCACCCATGGATACTGAAGGACAACTGTACTCTTTTCTATCCAGTTAAATCCACCACTCTGAACAACACACTGACACTTAAAAGTTTTAAGCCACAGTAATTCTTGTTGGCAGTGCTAAGAACGAGTAAATAGATCCCATGCAGATTTATGAGTTTGTATTGTACAACACTAACCACAGTGTTATACAATATAATTTTGGTTAAAATTATCAGAAGAAGGTGAGAGGAGAAAAAAAAAATGGTGGTGGAATAGACAGATGTGTCCCAAGCCTTGTCCTGAAGCAGATAGAAAGAACAGCTGAGGGTCACATGGGGAGTGTCTGTTGATGAGTTAAGGGACAGCTATACTCCAGGAGAAGGTGGGGGACTGCTGGATGGGGCTCCCCTGACTCGGCAGCCCCCACTGCTACTGGGTTCCCTCCTGGAGCCACCGGCTCGGACACAGACCCGCGCCATCTTGAAGGGGAAAGTGGATGTAATCGGAAGCCTGAAAATCTGCAACTACGGCACCAACCGAACAGCTGCGAACCCCAGAGCACTGGTCCCCAATTGGCGCAGACACGTGGATTCAGAGGAGCTCTACACTCCACCACGGAAAGGATAGAGAGAACTACATAACCAGACACCCGGAGAAGAGAGACCATGAGGAGACAAAGAAACAGCCCACATATGAAAGAAAAGCAGGCATCACCAGAAAAGGAAGTAAATGAAATGGAGGCAAGCAACCTGTCAGAGAAAGAATTCAGAGAAATGGTCATAAGGTGACTGAAAAGAATGGAAGATAAATTCGACAATATGAGTAAGAACCAAGAGGAAATGAAGAAGAACCAGGAAGAAATGAAAAATGACATTGCTGCTGTAAAGAACTCAATAGAAAGCATCAAGAGTAGACTATAATAAGCAGAGGACCGCATCAGTGAGCTAGAAGACAAGGTAGGAAAAATACCCAAGTAGAGCAGCTTCCAGAAAAATAAATTAAAAGGCAGGAGGAGAGCCTAAGGGAACTTTGGGACAACACGAAACAAAACAACATCTGCATAATAGGGGTTCCAGAAGGAGAGGAAACTGAGCAAGGAATAGAAAACCTGTTTGAAGAAATAATGACAGAAAACATCCCTGACATAGGAAAGAAAAAAACCACACAAATCCAAGAAGCTCACAGAGTCCCAAGCAAAATGAACCCCAAAAGACCGACACCAAGGCACATTATAATTAAATTGGCAAACACCAATGACAAAGTAAGAATCTTAAAAGGGGCCGGCAGCAGCCAGAGACAGAGACAGAAAGTTACCTACAAAGGAACCCCCATCAGACTAGCAACTGATTTCTCAACAGAAACTCATTAGGCCAGAAGGGAATGGAATGAAATATACAAAGTCATGCAAAGGAAGGGTCTGAATCCAAGAATACTGTACCCAGCAAGGCTATCAATCAAAATTGAAGGTGAAATCAGGAGCTTCACAGACAAAAAATGACTAAGGGAATTTATTACCACCAAACCAGCAATGCAAGAAATGCTAAAGGGTCTGCTGTAAAAAAAAAAAAAAAAAAGGAAGCGAAGAAGGATAACGGATTGGATAAGAAAACACGACCCATATATCTGCTGTCTACAAGAAACCCACCTCAGAAAAAAAGATGCACACAGACTGAGAGTGAAGGAATGGAAAAAGGTTTTCCAGGCGAATGGAAATGAAAAAAAAAAAGCTGGGGTAGCAATACTTATATCTGACAAATTAGATCTCAAAGTGAAGGACATAACAAGAGATAAGGAAGACCACTTCATAATACTAAAGGGAGCAATCCAACAAGAAGAAATAACTCTGATAAACATATACGCACCCAATATAGGGGCACCCAAATACATTAAAAAAAAAAAAAAACTCCTGGAGGATATCAAAGGAGAGATTGAGAGCAATACAATCATAGCAGGAGACTTTAATACCCCACTATCACCATTGAAAAAATCCTCTAAACAAAAAATCAGCAAAGAAACATCAATCCTAAATGATTCACTAGACCAGATGGAATTAATTGATATTTTCAGAACATTTCACCCCAAAGCCACAGAATATACATTCTTCTCAAGTGCATATGGGTCATTTTCAAAGATAGACCATATGTTGGGTCATAGGCAAAGTCTCTTCAAATTCAAGAAGATAGAAATCATATCAAGCATCTTCTCAGATCACAGTGGCATAAAACTGGAAATCAACTACAATAAAAACAATCCAAAAAAATCAAACACATGGAGACTAAACGGCATGCTATTAAACAATGACTGGGTTACCAGAGAGATCAAGGAAGAAATAAAAAACATCATGGCAACAAATGACAATGAAAACATTACAATCCAAAATCTATGGGACACAGTGAAAGCAGTCTTGAGACGGAAGTTCATAACTCTATAAACATACTGCAAAAAACAAGAAACAATGGTAATAAATTACCTAACTCTACAACTCAAAGAGTTACAAAGAGAGCAACAAGGAAAGCCCAGTGTAAGCAGAAGGAAGGAAATAATAAAGATCAGAGCGGAGATAAATGACATTGAGACCAAAAAAAAAAAAAACAAAAAAACAAAACAAAAGATCAACAAAACCAAGAGCTGGTTCTTTGAAAGGATAAAGAAGATTGATGAACCACTAGCCAGGCTCACCCAAATAAACAATATCAGAAATGAAAGAGTTGAAATAACAACAGACCCCACCAAAATACAAAGGATTGTTAAAAAATACTATGAACAACTCTATTCCAACAAACGGGACAACCAGGAGGAAATGGACATATTCCTAGAAAAATATAACCTTCCAAAACTCAATCAGGAAGAATCTAAACATCTCAATAGGCCAATAACTATGGAAGAAATTGAAGCAGTCATCAAAAAGCTTCTGGCGAACAAAAGCCCTGGACCAGACGTCTTCACAGGGGTTTTACCAAACATTCAAGGAAGAACTAAAACCTATCCTCCTCAGACTATTCCAAAAAATTCAAGAGGAAGGAACACTTCCAAGCTCCTTCTATGAAGCCAGCATCACCCTAATACCAAAAACCAGATAAAGACAACACAATGAAAGAGAATTACAGGCCAATATCCCTCGTGAACATAGATGCCAAAATCCTCAACAAAATTCTAGCAAATCGGATCCAGCACTACATCAGAAAGATCATACACCATGACGAAGTAGGATTTATCCCAGGAATGCAAGGATGGTACAATATCTGCAAATAAATAAACGTGATACATCACATAAACAAATTGAGAGATAAAAATCACATAGTCATATCAATTGATGCAGAAAAAGCATTTGACAAAATCCAACACCCTTTCTTGATAAAAACTCTCAACAAGGTGGGAATAGAAGGATCATACCTCACCATAAAAAAAGCCATATATGATAAACCCACAGCTAACATCATACTCAATGGGCAAAAACTAAAACCATTTCCCCTAAGAACAGGAACAAGACAGGGGTGCCCACTCTCACCACTCCTG
Source organism: Plecotus auritus (assembly GCF_963455305.1). NCBI lineage: Eukaryota > Metazoa > Chordata > Mammalia > Chiroptera > Vespertilionidae > Plecotus > Plecotus auritus. The sequence goes on along the minus strand of NC_137776.1, from coordinate 88,195,683 downwards.
TTCGACATAGTACTGGAAGTATTAGCCATTGCAATTAGACAAGAAGAAGAAATAAAAGACATTCAAATTGGAAAAGAAGAAGTAAAGCTGTCCTTATTTGCAGATGACATGATATTGTACATAAAAAAACCCGAAAGACTCCAACAAAAAACTAATAGACTTAATAAATGAATTCGGCAATGTAATAGGATACAAAATTAACGCCAAGAAATCTATGGCATTTCTATACACCAATAGTGAACTTATAGAAAGAGAGACTAAAAAAGCAATCCCGTTTACCATCACACCAAAAAAATTAAGATACTAGGAATAAACTTAACTAAGGAGGTAAAAGACCTATACATGGAAAACTACAGGACACTGAAAAAAGAGATAGAGGAAGACGTAAACAGATGGAATAACATACCATGTTCATGGATTGGGAGAATCAACATCATTAAAATGTCCATACTACCCAAAGTAATCTATAGATTCAATGCACTCCCCATTAAAATACCAATGGCATATTTCACAGACCTAGAAAGAACTCTCCAAAAATTCATCTGGAATAAAAAAAGACCCCTAATAGCCACAGCAATCCTGAGAAAGAACAAAGTAGGTGGGATCTCAATACCAGATTTCAAACTGTATTACAAAGCCACTGTTCTCAAAACTGCCTGGTACTGGCACAAGAACAGACATTTAGATCAATGGAATAGAATAGAGAACCCAGAAATTGACCAAATCACTATGCTCAATTAATATTTGACAAAGGAGGCATGAACATACAATGGAGTCAAGACAGTCTCTTCAATAAATGGTGTTGGGAAAATTGTACAGATACATGCAAAAAAATGGAACTAGACCACCAACTTACACCATGCACAAAAATAAACTCAAAATGGATCAAGGACTTAAACATACGATGAGAAACCATAAAAATACTAGAGGAATCCACAGGCAGAGAAATCTCTGACATATACCGAAGCATTTTCTTCACTGATACTGCTCCTAAGGCAATGGAAGCTAAAGAGAAAATAAACAAAGGGGACTACATCAAAATAAAAAGCTTTTGCACCGCAAAGGAGACCATCAATAAAACAACAAGAAAGCCCACTGCATGGGAGGACATATTTGCCAATGATATCAACGATAAGGGTTTAATCTCCAACATTTACTGGGAACTCATGCAGCTTTACAAAAAGAAGACAAACAACCCAACCAAAAAATGGGCAACTGATCTAAATAGACACTTTTTGAAGGAAGACAGAAGGAAGGCCAAGAGACATATGAAAACCTGCTCAAAGTCAGTAGTCATCAGAGAGATGCAAATCAAAACAACAATGCGGTACCATCTTACACCTGTCAGAATGGCTATCATCAACAAATCAACAAATGACAAGTGTTGGCGAGGATGCGGAGAAAAAGGAACCCTGGTGCACTGCTGGTGGGAATGCAGACTGGTGCAGCCACTGTGGAGAACAGTATGGAGTTTCCTCAAAAAACTAAACTCCCATTTGACCCAGTGATCCCACTTCTAGGAATATATCCCAAGAAACTAGAAACACCCATCAGAAAGGATATATGCACCCCTATGTTCATAGCAGCACAATTCACCATAGCTAAGATTTGGAAACAGTCTAAGTGCCCATCAGCAGATGAGTGGGTTAAAAAACTGTGGTACATCTACACAATGGAATACTACGCTGCGGTAAAAAAGGAGTTCTTACCATTTGCAACAACATGGATGGAGATGAAGAGCATTATGCTAAGTGGAATAAGCCAGGCAGAGAAAGATAAATATCACATGATCTTACTCATTTGTGGAATATAATGAATAACATAAACTGATGAACAAAAATAGATCCAGAGACAGAGAAACATGAATCAGAACGTCAAACCTCAGGGAAGGTAGGGGAGGGTTGGAGTAAGGGGGAGAGATCAACCAAAGGACTTATATGCATGCATATAAGCCTAATCAATGGACACAGACAACAGGCGGTTGGGCCATGAGTGGGAGGTGGGGGGTAAAGGGGAATAAGGACACATATGTAATACCTTAATCAATAAAGAAATTAAAAAAAAGGTGAGAGGGAGAGTGGCAAGATATTAAATGCTCATTTTTGTTAGATTGCAACAAATTGAGAGATAAGAAAAAACTATTTCCTTTGTAGGAGACCATATACAGAGAGATTGACTCAACTGTGGTTGAGATAGATAAACAACATACACTAAAAATGCTAATATAGGCAGTCCTCGAGTTACATCGGACTCAACTTACGTTGTTACATAGCCATCTCCCATTCATAATATTTATAAAAAAAAAGTTCCGTCATTTCGACGTATGTACATATGTGCTTTATGTTTTTTTATTATTTATTTACCACAAGTAAAGGTCAGGAATTGTTTATCTTTTAATTTTTTTTTACTGTTTCACTTCATTACTGCTGTGTATGTGCTCCATGTGAGTGACGGAGGTGCTTATGTAGGGGGGTTCCGACTTACGGTGAAAATCGCGTTATGTCACACAGTAGGAATGAATCTCCGACGTAACCCGAGGACCTACTGTAGTCATGTAGCATTAGTTTTTAGAACCTGTTCTTGGCCTTGGGTGCTTTAGCTTATTTGATTCATGGTCATTTTTATCTGACAGCCATGGTTTATAAATTACCACCAGGGGGCGCCGAAATAGTTTCTATCAGATTTCAAGGCCCTTAGCCTTTTTTCAGTGATTACAGCAGATTAAATATCCCCAGTGCAAACTGGAGGGGGGCCTTTGTCCCTGTTTAAAGTTTGGCTTTCTCGCATGGGAGGTTTTCACCCCCAATATAGCAGCAGCTGCTGAAATGGCTTTGATGTACTTGGTGTTTTATTTTAAATAAGAATTTTACTGTAATATTGAATAATCTTTAAAAAAATTTAAATTCTTTATTGTTTAAAGTATTACATAAGTCTCCTTTTTCTCCCATTGACCTCTCCCCAGGTGCTCCCACCCCCCAGCATATGCCCTCACCCCCCTACTGTCTATGTCCATTGGTTATGCTCATATGCATGCATACAAGTCCTTTGGTTGATCTCTTACATTCCCCCTCGCCCCCGCCCCCCCTCCCGCGTGCCCCACCAGCCTTCCCTCATAGTTTGGATGGTCTGTTTGATGCTTCTATTTTTGTTCATCAGTTTATGTTGTTCATTATATTCCACAAATGAGTGAGATTATGTAATATTTCTTGAATAATCTTTTATGCCTTGGCTTTTTTTTTTTTGATGAGCTAAGATTTTATGTAAATTTGATATTCACTGTAGTTTAAAAAAGAGGCTCATTTCTTCTAAAATTAAAGGCGAAAAGAAAAAGTCACCTTTGTTTCTTTTCCTTTCCACTGAATTAGAATAACTGGGGATTTGCAAGGTCTGTGCTTAGTGTGTGGTAGATTTTCCTCACATCTCATTCTTTTACTAGATTGGTCCTGAATTTCCCTTTAGATTTTCTGTTTCAAGAATCCTGGATTATTTTCAAGTGAATAATTAATTGTGGTACCTACAAGGCAACTTTCAGTTGTTCAAAGGGGATATGATTTTTTTAAAAATTTAAGTCTTTATTATTTAATGTATTACATAAGTATCCTTTTCCCCCCATTGACCTTTCCCCGGCAGCCCCCAAACCCCAGCACATGCCTTCACGCCCCGCCCCCCCCCCCCCCCCACCGCTGCGCTCCATTTATGTCCATTGGTTATGCTCATATGCATGCATACAAATGACTTTGAGCATGTTGTCATATGTCTCTTGGCCTTCCTTATGTCTTCTTTCGAAAGGTGTCTATTTAGGTCCTTTGCCCGTGTTTTGATTGGATTATTTGTCTTCCTTTTGTTAAGTTGTATGAGCTCCCTGTAAATGTTGGAGATTAACCACTTATTGGAGATAACATTGGCAAATATGTTCTCCCATGCAGTGGGCTTTCTTGTTGATTTGTTGATGGTTTCTTTTGCTGTGCAGAAGCTTTTAATTTTGATGTAGTCCCATTTGTTTATTTTCTCCTTAGTTTCCATTGTCCTAGGAGCTGTATCGGTAAAGATATTGCTACGACAAATGTCTGCTATTTTGGTGCCAATGTTTTTTTCTAGGATTTTTATGGTTTCCCTTCTTTCATTTAAGTCCTTTATCCATTTTGAGTTTATTTTTGTGTATGGTGTAAACTGGTGGTCTAGTTTCATTTTTTTTGCATTATCTAACCAATTTTCCCAACAATATTTATTGAAGAGACTGTCTTGACTCCATTGTATGCTCTTGCCTAAAGGGGATATGATTTGTGACCATAAAATATTTTTTATTAATCTGGGAAATTCATTTAAATTTTTAGAAACATATTGCTCAAATTCAGGTAGGTACTAATGTCAGGTTATGTATAAGTTTCAAAATGGTTGTCATTCTTATTTAAATGATCTCTTTTGGGGAGGAGGACCTCACAAAATTTGAAAACATATAAGTAGTAAGGCTCTATTATTTTGAAGAAATGAAAAATATCTGTTTATTCTGCTTATATGTTAAATTGATTTCTGTAGGTTTAACATTACTTACTGAAGTATGCTTATTCTCAAGTATTAGGAAGCATTTTATAGTTTTACTGAAACCTACATTAAATTCAATATTAAAGTTGTATAAAATGCAAATCCTATATAACAAAAGGCCAGCCACCATAAGGGTAATGACCAGAATGACCAGAGACCAGAACCACCACGGCCCCTCACCGGGCTGGCCCTGTCCCCAAGCAAGCAGTTAGGGGTGTTCAGGCAGGCAGGTAGAGTGGTTAGGGGTGATCAGGTAGTCAGGCAAGTGGTTAGAGGTGATCAAGTAGGCAAGCCAGTGGTTAGGGGCAATCAGGTAGGCAGATGGCCCCTTGCTAGGCTGGCCCCGCCCCCAAGCAGGCAGTTAGGGGCGATCAGGCAGGCAGGCAGAATGGTTAGGGGTGATCAGGTAGGCAGACCAGTGGTTAGGCGTGATCAGGTAGGCAGATGGCCCCTCACAGGGCTGGCCCTGCCCCCCAGCAAGCAGTTAGGGGATGATCAGGTAGGCAGGCAAGTGGTTAGGGGTGATCAGGTAGGCAGATGGCCCCTCATAGGGCTGGCCCTGCCCCCCAGCAAGCAGTTAAGGGGTGATCAGGTAGGCAGGCAAGTGGTTAGGGGTGAGCAGGTAGGCAGGTGAGCAGTTAGGAGCGATCAGGTAGGCAGACGGCCCCTCGCAGGGCTGGCCCCGCCCCCCAGCAAAGAAAGAGGGAGGCCCAGGCCACCGGTGGTGAGGTGGCAGGTGTGTGGCTGGCCAGTGATCACCCTGCTGAGGGAGGCCCAGGCCAGCCAAGCCATCACACCCCATACCTGGTGCCTGCAGAGGGAGGCCACCAGTGGCAGGGGAGGCGGGGGCAGTGCTACACAGATGTCAAGTAGTGGCAGCGGCGGGGATGGGGCCAGCTGCCTGCAGCCAGGGGAAGGAAAGCCCCAATAGACCCTGATCTCAGGCCAAGCCTAGGAACCCTACCCGAGGGGTCCCGGACTGTGAGAGGGTGCAGGCTAGGCTGAGGGACCCCCGCGCCCGCCCCTTCCCCCCCCCACCCCGAGTGCACGAATTTTTGTGCACCAGGCCTCTAGTATTTAATAATATAGAATATATTCTAGTAAGGATTGAAAAAATATAAAGTTAATCCAGAAAGTTCTCTGACCCTGTATTTGATAATAAGTAGATAATCACTTGGCAGGGATTGGCAGGAGATATTTCAGCATCACAAATCTGGTGAGTAGAGATGTCCTTTAAGATACTGCCCACGTTTCAGATTTTATACATATGTGAAATCATATACTACATTCAGTTCCATTAAAACTGTGGTTTCTCCAACCCCCACAGTTTCTCCCCCCAGCCCAAGAGGGAAAGAATAGTTTGTTTGTTTGCTTATTTATTTTTAAAATCTTTATTGTTGAAAGTATTAGATAGGTCCTCCTTTACCTCCCATTAACCTCTTACAGCCTGCTCCTATCCCCGCCCCCCCCCCCCCGCCCCCCGGCCCTCACATTGTCTGTGTCCACAGGCTATGCATATATGCATACAAGTTCATTGGTTGATCTCTTCCCACCCACCCTCTCCTGCCTTCCCTCTGAGGTTCAACAGTCTGTTCATACTTCTATGTCTCTGGGTCTATTTTTGATCATCAGTTTATTTGGTTCATTAGATTCCACAAATGAGTGAGATCATGTGATACTTATCTTTCTCTGACTGGCTTATTTCGCTCAGCATAATATTCTCCAGGTCCACCCATGCTATTGCAAATGGTAAGAGTTCTTTCTTTTTTATTGCCACATAGTATTCCATTGTGTAAATGTAGCATAATTATTTTTTTTTATCCACTCATCATGCTAATGGGCACTTAGGCTGTTTCCAAATCTTAGCTATTGTAAATTGTGCTGCTATGAACATAGGGGTGCATATATTCTTTCTGATTGGTGTTTCTGATTTCTTGGGATATAGATATATCATCTTTCTAATGTATGCATTGCTGGATCTGATTTGCTAAAATGTTGTCCATTTAAAGTTGAAGGAATCAATCCAAATATTTTAGCACCTATGTTCATCAGAGATATTGGCTTGTAGTTCTCTTTCTTTGTTGTGTCTTTATCTGGTTTTGGAATTAGGGTAATGCTGGCCTCATAGAAAGAGTTTGGAAGTGTTCTTTCCTCTTGAATTTTTTGGGATAGCTTGAGGAGAATAGGAGTTAGTTCTTTTTTGAATATTTGGTAAAACTTCCCTGTGAATCCATCTGGACTAGGGCTTTGTTTGCTGGGAGTTTTTTTATTTTTTTTTTTTATTACTGCTTCAATTTCATCAGTAGTTATCAGCCTATCCAGGTTTTCTGATTCTTCCTGACTGAGTTTTGAAAGGTATTTTTCCAGGAATATGTCCATTTCAACCAGGTTGTTCTGTTTGTTGGAATAAAGTCCTTCATAGTATTTTTTTTTTAAAGATCCTTTGTATTTCTGTGGGATCAGTTGTTACTTCATCTCTCTCTTTTTTTAATTTTGTTTATTTGGGTCCTCTCTCTTGTTTCCTGGTGAGTCTGGCTAGAGGTTCATCAATCTTGTTTATCCTTTCAAAGACCCTCACAGTTTCTTTATAGATAAATGTTTTTGTAATGTGAAATAAACTTGAAGTTTAATTTGAAGACTGTGTATGGTCCCTGCGGAAATACCTAGCCAGGATTAAGTTACTGAACTGACTTTGTTTCTATAACTGGTCATTCAATATGACTGAGTCTACGTGACTTCACAGTTTGCTTGCACTATGCCTAGGCACATGTCTTAGGTTTTCTCTAATAAATGCACTCAGTGCATTCTTTTACCCACTGTTCTCTTGATACCAGCAAATGTCAATTTGCTAAAATGGCTGATGCTAGCAGGGCTCTAAAATGCCATGGGTCAACATTTCATCTTAGAATGAATTTAACAGTTTATTTCTGGAGACCACTTCTTCCACTCAGTGAACTCCAAGACTATGAAGAGCACTGATTTTGTGTTCATGTATGTGTGTGGGGTGAAGCATATTTTCTTCACCAGCACTTATGGATATGCTTCATGAAAGTCCATTTAAAGGTGTAGGAATCAATCCAAATATTTGCATTTGAAAGTTACTAGTAGGCAATGGTTCTTAGACTGAGAGATTCTAGAAATATTTCCTCAATTGAGAAAGAGAGTCACTATTTACAATGCTAATTCATTCTCATGTTGATGGTAGAGAATTTTCTTACTCATTAGATGTCATTTTGTTTCTAATAGACATTTGGCAATTTTGAAATTAGACAGAAAAATATGTTTGTCAAAATGGATCACCCAAGGTCTAGAATATAAAGCCCATTTATTTAAGAAAGAGCCTCTTGAGCCCTTCAAGTCTCTGGACTAGATTTACCCACATTCTTATGAAGACTGATGATGGATTTCTAGTCTACAGAAACCCCAGATATTGGGGCTGGATGGGTGAAGGAGAAAGCAGATACAGGGAGCCACACTGATAGGCAGCAGGAGGGGATGGCCAACATTGAGAAGAACACCATAAAACACTTTACAGTCTAAAAACGACAGCAATTTTGTATCATAATTTAGGATCACAGAATATAGGAGCAGTATTTTCTCTCGCAGCAGTCCTTGAGAGTAACACTATATGGCACCAGTGGTTTCTAATGATGATTCCTAGAGTTTCAGGGTTTTGTGTTTAAGGGTTACCAAGTGGGTAGGCCTATGCTGCACCTTCAGCTCTCTCTTCTTTTTATCTATTTTGTATGTTAGAATTCTATAAAAAAGCTTTTCAGTTAAAATGTGTATTTGAAAGCCAACGATTTATAGTTTGGTTCCACAATGGGCTGAGTCATAAAGAAAGCTTAAATTATGCTCAGCATTCTTTGTATAAAAGACAGAGAAGATATAAAATATTTCAGAAATATTTGCATTAAAATGGTGAAAATAAAAGTTTGGCATGGTAAGCTCTAGGTAAATATTTGTTGAATCAATGCATTACTAAATGCAGAGAGAGAAACTCAAAATATTAGAAAAGCTGCCTTCCCCCACATCACTGAATAAGTAAGGCGTGTCAGGAAACCAAGATGGCGGCATAGGTAAACACCTAAACTACTGCCTCGCACAACAATTTCAAAACTACAGCTAAAAGACAGAACGGACATCATCCAGAACCACAGGAAAGCTGACTGAGTGGAAATTCTACAACTAGAAGGAAAGAGAGGGGCACACGGAGACTCAGAGGAGCTGCAAAAGGCTGAGGTATGGAGACAAGCGCGTGGAGAGGACGGGCGACTGAGTGCCTGGCTAGCTTTCTCTAATGGGAGAGAGACGGAAGCTCCCGACTGCACTGAACCCCAGTTCCAACTGCACTGAACCCCAGTTCCGGGTGAGACCCTCGGGTCCCAGACTCATACGGGGGGAGTCTGGACTGTTGGGAAAAGAGAGGAGCACACGGAAACTCAGGGGAGCTGCGAGGCAGAGATCTGGAGGCGCGCGCATGAGTGCACGCAGAAAGGACTGACTGTTGAGTGTGCCGCTGGCTTTCTCTAGTGGGAGAAAGGTGGAAGCTCCCAATTGCACTGAACCCCAGTTCCGACTGCACTGAACCCCAGTTCCGGGTGAGACCCTGGGGTCCCAGACTCATACGGGGAAAGTCTGGACTGTCGGGGAAAGAGAGGAGCACATGGAAACTCAGGGGAGCCGTGAAAGACAGAGATTTGGAGGCGTGCGCATGAGTGCATGCAGAGAGGACTGACTGCTGAGTGTGCCACTGGCTTTCTCTAGCGGGAGGAAGGCAGAAGCTCCCAACTGCGCTGAACTCCAGTTCTGACTGCACTGAACTACAGTTTCGGGTAAGACCCTGGGGACCAAGACTCATACGGGGGAAGTCTGGACTGTCGGGAAAAGAAAGGAGGGCACGGAAACTCAGGGGAGCTGTGAAAGGCAGAGGTCTGGGAGGCGCGCATGCGAATGTGCGCAGAGAGCACTAACTGCTGAGTGTGCCGCAGGCTTTCTCTAGCGGGAGGAAGATGGAAGCTCCCGACTGCACTGAACTCCAGTTCTGGGTGAGAATCTGGGAATCCAGATTCATTAGGGGAGAAACTGGACTGTCTGGCAGCAGGCAAAACTCAAGGGCGGCTTTCTCTCAGAGGTGCTTGCAGCGATTACCGAGGGACACTGAGATCCAGAGGCCTCATAGGGCAGGGCTGATGGGAAGTCAAGGCTGTCTGCTCAGACCTGAGACTCCGCCCCATCCAAGCTGAGCACAGAGGCTTTTGCAATTTTGCAAGTCTTGTCTCATAAGGGTGTCTCCAGCACAGAAGTTCTCCCAGCGTAGAAACAGCTGATCCTCACAGCCAATTGGCCTGGAGGTCAATTCCTCCCAGTGATACCAACAACAATCAAGGCTTAACTACAACAAGGCTGTACACACAGTCCACAAAGGGGTGCACCAAGAGTGTCCACCTCAGGTAACTGGGGAGGCTGAGCCACTGGGCCATATAGGACACCTAGCACACAAAGCTACTCTACCAACTCAGGGAAGCAGCAAAAATGTGGAGACAAAGAAACAGATCACAAATGAAAGAAATGGAGGAAAGCAAATGACTGGATATAGAGTTCAAAACCATGGTTACAAGGTTTTTCAAGAATTTTCTAGAAAAGGCCAATAAATTTAGCAAGACCCTCAAGGATATGAAAAAGGACCAACTAGAAATTAAGCATACACTGACTGAAATAAAAAATATTATACAGAGACCTAACAGCAGACTAGAGGATTGCAAGAATCAAGTCAAAGATTTGAAATACAAAGAAGCAGAAAACACTCAACTGGAAAAGCAAAAAGAAAAAAGAATCCAAAAAATTGAAGATAGTGTAAGGAGCCTCTGGGACAACTTCAAGCGTACCAACATCAGAATTATGGGGGTGCCAGAAGAAGAGAGAGAGCAAGATACTGAAAATCTATTTGAAGAAATAATGACAGAAAACTTCCCCAACCTGGTGAAAGAAATCGACTTACAAGTCCAGGAAGCGCACAGAACCCCAAACAAAAGGAATCCAAAGAGGACCACACCAAGACACATCATAATTAAAATGCCAAGAGCAAAAGACAAAGAGAGAATATTAAAAGCAGCAAGAGAAAAACAGTTACCTACAAGGGAGCACCCATATGATTGTCAGCTGATTTCTCAACAGAAACTATGCAGGCCAGATGGGAGTGGCAAGAAATATTCAAAGTGATGAATAGCAAGAACCTACAACCAAGATTACTCTACCTAGCAAAGCTATCATTCAGAATTGAAGGTCAGATAAAGAGCTTCACAGATAAGAAAAAGCTAAAGGAGTTCATCACTGCCAAACCAGTATTATATGAAATGCTGAAAGGTATTCTTTGAGGAAGAAGAAGAAAAAGGAAAAGATAAAATTATGAACAACTAATACATATCTATCAACAAGTGAATCTAAAAATCAAGTGAATAAAAAATCTGATGAACAGAATAAACTGGTGAATATAATAGAATCAGGGGCATAGAAAGGGAGTGGATTGACAATTCTCAGGGGGAAAGGGGTGTGGGGGGTGCGGGAAGAGACTGGACAAAGGTCGTACACCTATGCATGAGGACAGTGGGGGGGAGGTAAGGGCAGAAGGTGCGGTGGGAACTGGGTGGAGGGGAGATATGGGGGGAAAAAGAGGAACAATTGTAATAATCTGAACAATAAAGATTTATTAAATTAAAAAAATAAGGTGTGGCTGTATGTGCCTTATTTATATGAACAAGGCAAGACTGAAAATTCTTCTTTGTTGAATTTTCCTGTTTTTAGATACCTTGGTTCAATTTTCCAAGAGCAACTTAAACAGATAAGCAACAACATTTGGCAAGGCACTTGTCAGAAGTACCCTCAAATGTCATTCTGCAGTCTTAAAACATCTCTAAGGAATCTACCATCAAAGTATGTAGAGTGAATGTCGATTGTCCATTCTCTTGAAAATGTTGAAATTGAGACTAAAATCAGCTCTGAAGGTAAGTATAGTTAATTTGTCTATATAATTAATATACTTAATTAAGAAAAGGTGCTTATTTTCTTAAAGGCCATTGATTTGCTATTTTGTGCATTGAATGTCTATTGCCAAGAAGGAGGCAGAGCTAAACATGGAATCTAGTTGTACATATATATGTACCTATATTTAAAATTGTAAAATAGCACATGCATGTATGCAAATACAACATATTTATAAATGGATACCAAATAGAAATGTAGGTATATGTACATGCATATATGTATATATGTATATGTGAATATATATATATATATATATATATATATATATATATATATATATGCATGTTTATAAAATAGCAATATACCACTCAGTGTTTTAATACAGGGATTGGCAAGCTTTTTGTGTAGAAGGCCAGATGGTAAATAGATTAGGCTTTGTGGGCTATAATCGTCTCTGTCACTGCTCAAGTCTGCTGTTGTTACTGTAAAGGCAGAAACAGACAATATGTAAACTAATGTGGGGCTGTGTTTCAATAAAGCTTTATTTACAAAAACTGGTGGTTAAGTTTGGGCCATAGTTGTGGTTTTCCAACCCTTGGATTATTACAATACAAACCCCAGTGTTACTCCCACCCACGACTAGAAGTACGATATTGCCAGCATTTCAGGAGCATCCTAGTGTCTGCTCCCAAACAGCCCCCTACCCTCTCGCTCCTATCCTGACTTTTAAGCTATTACACTCCTTGCTTTTCTTTATAGTTTTATCTGCAAACATACATACATTAATGAATCATACAGTATCCCCCCCAGCATTCTCTTCATCAGATTCATCCCTGGTGCAAGAAGGGGTAAATTGTTCATTATTGTAAAGAATTTCATTATGTGAATTCATTTTTCCATCCTAATGCTGGTGGGTATTTGATGGCCATTTTCTTTTCTTTTAATTTATCTTTATTGTTGAAAGTATTACAGATGTTTCCCCTTTCCCCCCATTGAGCCCTTCTAGCACACACCCGTCCCCTGCCCCAGGCCTTCACCACACTATGGCCTGTGTCCACGGTCATGGTCATTTTCATATTTGGCTCTTATGAATGAGCATTCTTGTGATGTCTCTGGGTGCACACTTGTATGCATGTCTGTTGGGCATATATTTAGGAGGAAGATTGCTGAGTCTGCTTTGTGCTTGTATTTTCATAAATAATGCCAACAGCTTTCCAAAGTAGTACTGATATTGTTATCTGCAGTGCCCAAGAGTGAACAAACTATGGTCAAGTGTGGAGCGGCAGAGACTGAGCTGTACTGCCCCCCTCCACTGTTGTTACTCCCTCGCCAGCAGCCACACCTCTGCTACCCAGGGCCTGCGCCGGTCACCATTTCACCGTGGGGACACTTCTGTTGCCAACTGCTGGGGCACCAACAGATGAAATCTCAGTCAGCCTCTTCTTTGTCCAGCCTGAACTAGGCTCCCCAGGAGGAGAGAAGGGGGAGTTGGGATCTGATTGTCCCTGTGGTGAAGAGGAAAACTGACCATGGTGACCCCCAACTCCCTGCTCACCAGGCCCCTTAGACCTGTGTCTAGCCAACCACTACTGGGGGTCAAAGGCTGCCTACCACGTGGTGTAGTGCACTCCAGTTAAACATGGCAGGATGGGGTACGGGGGTTGGGGAGAAGAATGAGAGTTTTCTCTGTTATAAAAGTTCCTGCATACATAATATCCTTGGTTTTGTCTCTTGACTACAAAGCCAAGAATTTACTGTCTGAGCTCTGGCCGGATAGCTCAGTTGGTTAGAGCATTGTCATGATATTCCAAGGTTTTGAGTTTGTTCCCCAGTCAGGGCACATACAAGAATCAACCACTAAATGCATAAATAAATGGAACAACAAATATTTCTCTCTCTCTCTCTCTCTCTCTCTCTCTCTCTCTTTCTCTCTCTCCCCCACCCCCTTTTTCTCTAAAAAAATCAATACATTAAAAAAAAAATAAAGAATTTACTATCTGCCCCTTTAAGGGAAAAGTTTGCTAACTCCTGTTCTACTGTCTCACCCATACTAAGATGGTGCCAGTCTTTTTCATTTGAGCTATTCTAATAGGTCTGTAATTATACTGTGTCACAATGTAATTTATATTTCTCTAATTTCTGAAGACATGGGGTACTTCATCATGTTGATTGGCCATTGGGATAGCATCTAAGAATGGTGTTTTGCCCATTCTTCTTTTGGGCTGTCTTTTCCTTTTTAAAAAATATATTTTTATTGCTTTCAAGAGAGGAAGGAAGAGGGAGAGAGAGAGATAGAAACATCAATGATGAGAGATAATCATTGATAGGCTCCCTCCTGCACTCCCCCTACTGGGGATTGAGCCTGCAATCCAGGCAAGTACCCTTGACCGGAATCAAACATGGGACCCTTCAGTCCACAGGCCAATGCTTTATTCACTGAGCCAAACCAGCTAGGGCTGCCTTTTTCTCACTGACAGTAAGAGTTCTTTATAGATTATAGATTTGTCAGTTATGTGTTGCAAGTTCTTTTTCTACTGTGTGGTTTGCCTTCCTGCTTTCCTCATGGCCTTATTTGATGAACAGAAATTCTGCAGTTTTGTTTACCCATCTTGTCGTTTATGGCTATATTTTGTTTAGAAAGCCTTGTTTTAGCTCAGTCATGCAAATATTGCCCTAAGGTAGCATTTCTCAAGCTTTAGTGTGCATCAGACTCACCTGGCAACTGGTCAGAGCAGACTGCTGGGCCCACTGCCAGGCTTTCTGACTCAGCAGGTCAGGTGAGGGTGGAGAATGTGCATTTCTGACAAGCTCCCAGGGCTGCTGACACTGCTGGTCTGGGGACGACACTAAGGGCCACTGACCAGACGCTTGGTTTGCCTTTCACATTTAGGTATAGTCCACCAGAGGGTGTGGGGTGAGGGGCAGCTTTCATTTCTCTCAAGTGGAAATCCAGCGCCACTTGTTGAAAAGACTGTCTTCTCTACACTGTTCCGAAAACCAAGTGTCCAGATGTGCATGAACTTGTTTCTGGGCTCTCCAGTCCATCCCACTGGTCTCTTTGTCTACCTGGGCCAGCACCGCAGTCTTCATTACTGCGTCACTGTCATAAGGCTTGGGATATGGTAGAGCAACCTCCCATCTTTCCCTTTCCTTCAGTATACATTTATGACCAGTTGTCAATTTACACACACACACTCACACACACACATGCACACACACACACGCACTTGCACAGACACACATGCATCCTATTGGAGTTTAGAAGTGCATTGAATCTAAAAATCAGTTTGGGGCATATTTACAATTTTGAATCTCCTAATCCATCACTTTTCAACCTTTTCCCTCCTGACATTCCCCCTAAAGAATATAATTTTTAGACTTTCCCTCCTCATTACCCACAATACCCATGAAGTTTTAATGTCATACATATACTGTATGTCTGTGCCTTACATATAAAAACAGTACATTTTTTCCCCCAAGAACCAATTTTTACACACTTGGGGGAGATTTCACCTCCATTGTGAATATGAATCCCAACCCATAGAATAGCCTAACATTTACTTAGATTTTCTCTGAATTCTTTTAATAAGAGAAGTCGTTTTCTATGTGGTAGTCACACACATCTATTTTTACATTGATTTCTAAGATTCCTACCCTCTGGGTTAGCTGTATAGCTTCCAAGAGGGCTCAGGTAAACAGGTGTGGTCACTCCTGTGCGGGGCCCTTGGCCTCTTGGCTCCACACCTAAGCTCCTGCCACCTGGCTGCCCCACTTCATCAAAACTCATGTTTGAAAAATCTTAGGGTAACTTCAAACAAATTTGTCCTTTGTGTCTATAAATGGAAATAATATGTATGGTTTTAAGCACAGAACAGACATCTGAAAAGGAGGCCATGTGCTGGGAAGTGGTCACAGTGAAGACATAAGCAACAGGAACTTCGTTCATGGTTTAAAAGAGCGGGGTGATGCTGCATCGGTAGATGGCACTGTTTCCTAATAGATGGAGAGAGCCCCGAGCTGGTGGAGTAGGTCTGAGGAAAATATTTTTGTTAAATTGGAATGAAGAATAATATAAATAAAACCAGAGAAAATTTTGCAGAATCCCCTGTGATCTGCTTCTCTGGTGAGCTTAATTAAACTCAACGCGGAGGCTGAAGCTCTCGCCTCTCTTGCTTTGTTTTGGGTGGGCCGGTGCTCTGTCTTTTCTCAGACCAGGCTGAAGGAAGGGACTCGTGTTGTACAGTTGGCGTGGCCAGAACAAAATCACCCAGATGGAGGCCTGGGCGCCTTCCCGCATGCGGCCTGTGCCCCGCTCAGGGGCAACCCTGGTTTTCTTTTCTGAGCCATCTGTGTGGGAGACAGCCTGGAGCCGGAAGGGGCTAAAACCAGAGCCTCCCCTCAGTGTGTTTTCTGTGTGGAAGATCTGGGTACAGAGCCTGCCTCTGCCATATACTGGCTATTTGACCCTGGCAAACTGTTTAATCTCTCTGGCCTCAGTTTCATCACCTGGAAAAATGAACATAGTGTCTGCATGACACGGCGTGTTGTGAGGTTAAATGAGGCAACATCTGGCGAGCCCTTGGCCTGGCACCAAAGGGAGACAATGTGCTAGTGTGGGTGGTCAGTGCATGCTCTGGGAGCTTTGAAAGCGGCACAGAAAGTGGACCTCCTGGGTTGTGAGTGGTAATTGTCATGTGTCCAGGTGGCAAATGTCACCGAACCTGGCCATTTGCATTCTCTCAGCCTTAAACTCTGAAACCCAGGCATATGGCCAGATGTCTTTGCTTCCTGGTTCCCCTGAAGAGCTTGCAAAAATTTGCAATGCTCCAGCCCCAGAGATTCTGATTTAACTGGTCCAGGCGGGGTCAGGTCTGAGGCTAACCAGTGGGCAGCTGTGTTGAGATGAGGGGAGAGCAGGTGTCAGGCTTGGGGTGTGGTCGCAGGCTAGCATCTGAGTGTCTGTAAAGTGTTGGAGCAGATCCTTTCCTGGGCACTGTGCTCAGTAGGTTGTGGACAGGTAATGACAGCGGGTTCTGACCAGGCAGAGGTGTGTGAACATCTGAGGGGCATGTTTTTCCTTCAGAGGTGCCTCCTGAAGTGAGAAATAAAGCTCCACGAGTAAACCATAGAAGTGCATTATGAGATACTAGGCTTTTCTCCCTTTCCCACCACTTTCCTCCCTTTGTCTGTGCTTGTGCCTCTGTATGTATGTATGTCTGTGTGCCTACCTGTCTGCTCTCTTTCTGTCCTGTTTCTGTTTCTTTCTATTTGCCTCTGTGTGTCTCTCTGCTCTGTACCTGACTGTCTGCATCTTTTTCGGTCTGTCTCTATCTCTCTGTGTCTGTCTGTCTTTCCTGTGACTCCTTTGTCCTGGTGGGGCCTGATTTATGTACCCTGGGATCACCAAATCAGGGTTATCCAGAGAAACAGAACCAGTAGGAGATCCTATCTAACTATCTTATAGAGAGAGATATATTAAAAGGAGTTGGCTGACATGATTATGGAAACTGACAAGTCCTAAGACCTGCAGTCAGCAAGCTGGACACGCAGGAGAGCCGATAGTGCAAGCTCCAGTCAGTCCAAGTCCAAAGGCAGGAGGAAACTGGTGTCCCAGCTCAAAGACAGCAGGGAGTGATTTCTCTCTTCCACAGCCTCCTGTTCGACGCAGGCCTTCAACAGAGGAGGAGGCCCGCCCACACTAGGGAGGACAACCTGCTCTACGCAGTCCTCTGATTCAGATGCCACTCCTCCAGGACCACACACCCCAGAATGATGTTTGACCAAATGCCCTGAGGCCCAGCCAGATTGACACATAAAATTAATCACTGAAGTCTTAACCTGGCTGACTGTGGGCCAGACCTGGCTCTCAGGTGTGTGCTGTTGCGTTTCCACCCTCAGCCTGTACCCCCCAGTGACATTACAGAGCTTCATTCTGTAGTCCCTGCCTGCCCACTCCTCCTAGGCCGTGCCCAGCTATGCAGTCACTGAAGTTGGGACCCCTATTCTATCTATTCTAATAGAGAAGAACAGAACTAATCTAAGCATGGTTTACTTATGCCACGGAGAGCATCAAAACACACAAGTTCCACTGGCAAATGCTACTTGGTTAAGAGAATTCAGCAAGTTGACTATGCAGCTGTCTCATTTCTGCCCAGTCCTCTGTCTTGAGAAGAAAACTCACTTCCTGATCCACTAATCGGTGGGAAGGAGAGGATTTCAGACATTTATACTCTGTTTGCCAGGGTGAACCCCAGGGCGTTTTTGTTGTTCATCAGGAAAGAGGTTCACCCCCCAATGGACTGTCTCCCACGTGGCTCTTCTACGTTTAGGTCACCACAGGCCCCTCCTTCGCTGAATTCTGCCCGATGTCCCAGACGGCTAAGTCTTTATCTGGCAGGGCACACACCGCCGGGCTGCTCTGATGTCAACTGTCTTCTGGAAATTGCTTGGGGTTTGAAAATACAAGTTTGTCAGGACATACATTTTGTGAATTTAAAAACAGAACTGAAAAGGTTTTCAAACAAGCTGTTCTAGCCAACAAGAATAAACGAAGAGGCAGTCCATAACTATGTAATAGAAATACAACTCCACGAGCTAAAGACTATGTAATTACGCCAGCATTTTACTTTCTTTTCTGAAAAATCTTTGTGACAAATTATTACAATTTCCTTGTTCTTATGCAGTACATTAAAATATTTCCAACAGGGCTATGTTTTGGAAATGGTAGGGCAAAAGTAGTTTCAAATATGAATTTTTTTTTTTTTAAAGCACAATCGTTTCTGTGCCCTGGCTGCCTGGGCAGGTTGGAGGTGGAGGCGAGGGCTCTGGGGCAGAGGACAAAGACATGAGCATGCCGGGCTGGCCAGGGACAGAGCAGAGGAGGACAAGCGTGGACAGTGGAAGCCTCCCTCGGTCAGCAGCCTCCTTTTGGCAACGCTAGTCAGTGCTTAAACCATCCCGGGAAATGTCCGTGGGCCTCCACTCTCCGGGAGCAATTTCAGAATCAATTGGGCCATTTCCAGTCAGCCTGGCAGTACATCCAGGTCTGCGAGGGAAGCTGGGATAAACCAGGCCATCAATTTTGCTGGAGTTCTCAAAGCCTCCCAATCAATTGAAAGGCAGATTGTTTATTTGTAGCTTTAAAAATTAAAACTGAAGCAAGAAGCAAGGATGTTCCAGTAACATAATGTGTTTTAGGGTTGGCTGAGCACAAATCAGGAATTGGGTTAGTGGCACCAAGGAAATGGATGGGAAGAAAAAAGGAAGACTGTGTTGCAAAGAAATGATTGTTTGATTTGCTTTGAGGAAACCTGTGTCAGAGGCCTCTCGGGATAGCCTACTTGACTGTGGGGGGCCGGGACCTATTTGATTTTTTGAAGTTGTTGATGCCAAAAGTAAGCGGAGCCTGATGTATGGCCGGCTCACTCTCAGAGCCCTCAGCACCCTGTGAAGCACTGTCTCACGGCCGTGGCTTCCCTGCCTGGGCTTCAACCACGGTGCCTACGGCTCCTCCTGCACTTTTCTCTGCCCCATTTAAAACCAGAATCTAGGCACAAAGACTCATGTGACAAGTCCACAGACGTGCTACACTGCAGTTGCTGACTGCTCTCCCTCGTCATTGAGCTGTTAGCTCCTTGCAAGCAGAGTGACAAAGACACTATCTCCTGGAGTAACTTCAGTCAGGCTCCCCTGAGCCCTCTTCCTGACTAGGTCACGACCTTGGGCCATGTCCTTGGCCCACTAGTCCAGTTTACGCAAGAATCCTGCTGGGTCATTTTAGTAAAGATCCCCTACCCTGTATATCTAATCAAATTCCTCATCCCCTACCCTCAATATCTTATCACCCCAGTTTACCTTCAGCAAGAATTCTGTTGAGTCTGTCTAGCAAGAATCCCCCTTACCCTTACTGTTTCCTTGTAGCATTTTCCATCCACTGACCTCCAACCTGCTCTTTGACTGTAAATCCCCACTTGTCCTTGTTGTATTTAGAGTTGAGCCCATCCTCTTCCCTATTGCAAAACTCCCACTGCAATAGTTCCTTGAACAAGTGCCAGAAGAATTCTTTCTTTGACCAGGGTCAGCTTGACTTTGCATCCCTAGGATCTAACACAGTGAATGCTCTATTAATTAGTTGTGAAGGGACAAAAAAATAAAATAAAATAAAAAACAAGCTATCTTTAGCCTTGCAAAAAGGGTCTATGAAGCCCACAGACCTGTGTTCAAATTCTTGTTTTGATATTTACCAGCTATGAAATCATGGATAAACTAGTGAACTTTCTTGTGTTTAACTTCATTAGCATACAAAGAATGAAGATAATATAGTATATTTTTGTAGAACTCTTTTGAGAAGCAAAATGTGATTGGGTGAAATGCCAGGCTCTAGGTATTTGCTTAATAAATGGTTATCATGATTATTGCTATTAGTAACAATAATGGCAAAATGACTACCCAGCCTGGGGCATGGAGGAAAGGTGTAATTACATCTAGAACTTCTTTACTTGTCCCAAAGCTGTTCCATTCTGTTATGGACTAAATTGTGTCCTCCCAAAATCTGTATGTTAAAGCTTTAATAGCCATATGACTGTATTTGGAGATAAGACCTTTAAAGAGGTAATTAAGATTAAATGAGGTCATAAGAATGGGGGCCTAACATGATAGAAATGGTGTCTTTATAACACAGTTGTTCTCAACCTTTCTAATGCCACGACCCTTTAATACAGTTCCTCATGTTGTGGTGACCCCCAACCATAAAATTATTTTCGTTGCTACTTCATAACTGTAATTTTGCTACTGTTATGAATCGTAATGTAAATATCTGTGTTTTCCGATGGTCTTAGGCGACCCTGCTAACGGTTCTCAACCTGTGGGTCGCGACCCCTTTCCTCTTGTCACAATATAACAAGAGGAAGAGACCCCAGTGATCTCTCTCTCCATGTTCACAAAGGGGGAAGGATGCAGTGAGAAGGCAGCTGTCTACAAAAAGACAGGTCTCACCAGAAACCAACCTTGGCACCTTGTTCTTGGACTTTCAGTTGTCAGAACTGTAAGAGAATACATTTTTGTTCTTTAAGTCCCCAGCCTGCGGTATTCTGTTATGGCAGCCTGAGCGGACTCATGTATATTCTAAGGCCTGCTGCTGACACTTAGCTCCCACTCTGTGAACAGTCCTTTCTCCCCTCTTTCATATTGTAATTTCTCATCTATCACTGCATTCCTTACCCATCCAGTCTGATTTTTATCAATTCCATTCAAGCCTTTATTCCCTTTTCCAGAATTTGGCTCTTCAAAGCCAATGATTATTTTCAAATCAAGCTACTTGCAAATGAAAATATTTTGAGTTTATAATTTTATGTGACCAAAGGACTAATAACTCATTAATTTTGAAATGATTAGAGAAGTTACAGAAAATTGACACAGACCGGGAAGGCTTTGTGGAGGAACCACATCATGTGTTAAGAAGGGAGGGAGGTTTTATTATTTTGGCCAAAGAGAAGGTGTAATTCAACTTTTAAAAGAGTAAATCCCTTTCCATGACACCATTTGGGTGAACAGATGTTTCAGTTATTTATTACCCAACAAACCACCGCATAATTGAATAGATTAAAATAACAATGATTATTTACTTTGCCCATGAATCTGAAGTCTGGCCAGGGCTTGGCAGGGACAGCACATCTCTGCTCTATGTGGTGAGAGCCAGGGCATGCCTACTGGGGGCTGCAGGAGCCGATTCCAAGGTGGCTCATTCACATTCTCAGTTTCGCTCCATATGGGCCTCCATACGGGTTACTTGGGCTTCCTCATAGCATGGTAGCTAGGTTCCAAGAATGAAGTCTCAAGAGACAGGAAGGAAGTAGAAGCTGCCAGTGATTAAGGACTGGAATTGGAAACTGGCATAGTGTGACTCTTGCCTTAAAATCTATCCACCCATTTATCATAAAGCCCAGGTTCCAGGGGAGGGTCTTATCCCCATCTCTTGATAAGAGATATATAAAATAATTGTGAGTCCATGTTTTAAATCTGGCACAGTGGATGGTATAAATCAGAAGTTCTCAAACTCTAGCTGTATTTAGAAACAACTTGAAGTTAAAAATAAAATAGTAATGCTGTAGCTATCTTAAGCAATGCTGGTTTAATTGGGTTGGGGGAGCCCAAGGAACCTGATTCTGACATGCAAACAGGTTTCTGGGCCAAAGTTCCTGTGTCCAAGGGTTGCTACAAGTGGGCCGTGAGTCTCAGGGTAGAAGCAGGCTCCTCCCGCTGTCTGGAGCCTGAAGGAAGCACAGCTTGAGAAGTTGACCCAAGAGTTATCTCAACACCACAGCCTACAAGATAAATTGCTTCCAAATGAGTACAGGGAAAAACCTTCAAGTAAATGGAGCTGCCATCATCACACATGCTTTTTCTCATATTACATTTTACCTGCAATTTGTAAATATTACAAAAAGAATCAATAATGCTGCCATAGTGCCATAATCTAATTTGTCTTTTCTGATTGTGAAAAGCATGAGTAGGCACCTGACATCCCATTTCCAGACCTCAGAGAGCAATGTTAAACATTTATAGTGCACTTAATCATCTGTCAGAAATGGACAAAGGCATAATGTCTCATTAATAATTATTAAATCATTGAGTCGCACAGAGGATGCCCCCTCTTTACTGACATAATGACCAGTAACCACTAAAACACAGTCCTGTGTGATGCAGGACAAGCACGTCTGGTCATGGGAATCTGCTTGGGGAAATTAATAAAAAGTCATATTAAGAGACAGGCTTTCAAAAAAGAAGCAAACATGCATATGGAGTCCTGCAATACTCAGCCAGTGCAGATAGCTGCTCCTTCCCCATCAGAGTCGGGTTAAAATTCAGTCAGGTTATTGCTGGG
This sequence comes from Plecotus auritus, assembly GCF_963455305.1. NCBI lineage: Eukaryota > Metazoa > Chordata > Mammalia > Chiroptera > Vespertilionidae > Plecotus > Plecotus auritus. Next base: position 88,173,275 of record NC_137776.1, on the reverse strand, counting down.
AGTGGAGAGATGTGAAAGGAAATGAGCTTATTTGCTCTCAGAGGTTAGATAACTCATTTAAAAATGCCCAGCTTGGGGCTTTTATTCATAAGTATGTTTATCATTTTATGAATAAAAGAGATACATATTTTGATTTGAAATGAGGCTGGGATAGAAGGAGCAATCTGAAATTTTCAGGACTTGGGTTTTATTTCTGATGCTGGTTGTGAAGATTTTTTATTATATAAGAACTTTTAATATCAGGCAATGTCATTTTAGCAACATATACTGCAAGAATTGAATTACAACTGTTGTAAATTCCACCCTCCCATCACCTAATAGTCAGCCTAGAGAATTTAAAGTTTTAGCCTTTAAAAAATTTGCAGGCTATACATATTTTACTTTAAAGAAAATATGATATCATCTCTTTTTATTTTTCATTTTCAACCTTAAACTTTGTTCATTCTGGGTAAAAGTGAAGCTTCCTAATCCACACAGGTGACAATTGGATGACCCAATCAATTATGGTGGTGATTCAAGGTTGTGTAGAATCATTATGGGAACCTCAAGGGGTCTGTTTGGCCTGGTGTGACATTCTGTTCTGCCAACATTCCTTTAGTCAAACTTTTGAAGTCTTTCCATACCTTCTAGGGCTGGTCTTTGACAACAAGTGTTAAATACACAATATTTGCCTTTGGAGTTCTGGACCAGTAATCATTCCCGACATCCCTTCCTGCCATTAGTTGTCCCTCTGCACAGTTATAAACAAAGAATCACTCCTAGCCTTTTGAACCCTCAGGGGTTGAAGCACTTGTAAGTTGCCACTTACGGGAAACTCTCAGAACATCTTGTCTGTGTTACCGCATCTCACTAAGGTTTTAAAAGGTGGATCACATTTAAAATGCCTCTTAAAATGTGGTAAGATTGAGTTTTACGTGAATTCACCTGAACAAATTAATAAAATTGTGCCTCATCTCCTTGGTCCATAAATGATTTAAAGCACATTCAAAACACCATAAAGAGAAATAGGTGAGAAACAAGAGGAAAAATTGGCGGTGGAGATATAAAAAGGACAAGGAATGAAGCCAAAACAAAAATGCAGGCCATACAATCTGTTACTCTTGTAACAGATGGGCCTCAAATTGCTCAGTAAGTGTTCTAGAAACTAAATGAAAAGGGACATTTGATTGGTTATATATTTGGAGTTCATGAGATTAAAGACATACCCACCCCTAAGGAGATGCACAACTCATTTTGATACTATGGCAAAACTAATATTTCTTCTGGGACTCTCCCTAATGTGTAATGCAATAGTGTCCTCAACCTCCTCGGTGTAGATACTGGGGTTCCATTGGAGTGTCTCTTGTTGTGTTTCTCAACATTGAATGATGGCATCGCACCATAGGCAAGTCAGTGAAAGCCTTCCCAGGGGAGGGGAGCAGAGGAAGGAAAAGGGGCCCAAGACGGTCTTAGTCCACACCTTGCTGCTTGTCTAGCTTCATTAAGGAGTGAATGTTAGAGTATCTGGATGTAAGGATGAAAGGGCAGATTTCACGTACCCTCCCAAATAATTTTTTCTCTAAATTGAGCTTTTGACAAATACCAAAAGGCAGCAGCATGCTGAATGCTACACTTACAGGCAAATGCTTTCAACATGTGCATGTTGTGTCAACAATTAAGTGTGGAACCAGATGCTCTAACAGATAGTGGCTGGGGTAAGGTTACATACTCCATGAAATATGAGGCACTGAGAAGGTGCTTACCTGAATCAATGTCCCTTACATTCTGCTAGGAGGTGAGCTGAAATAATATCTGTGCACCAGGGGAAAGAGCTGAATTGTGTCTTTGCAATTAATGTCTCAGGAATATGAGAATCAAAAAAGATGGGCTGACAAATGATAATAGTACAAGTATGAGGGCTAATTTGTGTTGATTCCAAGATACATCAAAAGGGCAAAAACAATGGATTCATTTGTCTCTTTATTCATTCAACACACATCATTTGAACACTAGCACATGTTAGTTACTGAGCATGCCAATGGAAAGAAAAAGCACATGGTTTAGTTTTCTCTTTATTTTTTTTTTCATTCTCATCTTACACAGATATACTGGTGTTCCTGTGTCTTCCACTGGAGGTTTTAAAGCTAAAAATTTGTTTTCCAGCTTCTAAGCACCAACGACCTCCAAAGAGCAGCAGGCCAAACCTACTCATATGGTCTTCAGGTTATGTTCTGGTAATGACAGAGATGCTGGTGTCAAAGGAAGCACTGTGTTTATTTTCTTGTTTTTAAATTAAGTAATAAGATAATGGTTAGGAATTACTGTTAGCAACATAGTTATGAGAGGTCATTCTAATTTCCTTACTAGAATAATTATTGGGAAGCTGTACTTTTATGCTGAATGATTTTGAGACCTAATTATTGAATATTAAATGTCAGTTATGATGGAAAAAGAACAATTTTTAAGGGCTAGCAGGGAATGAGCAGTACAAAATATTCTTTTTATAAATTTTTTAAAAAAATATATTTTATTGATTCTTCACAGAGAGGAAGGGAGAGGGAGAGAGTCAGAAACATCGATGAGAGAGAAACATCAATCATCTGCCTCCCGCACACCTCCCAATAAATTTAGTGAGACCCTCAAAGATATGAAAAAAGACCAACTAGAAATTAAGCATACACTGACTGAAATAAAAAATAATATACAGAGATTCAACAGCAGACAAGAGGATTGCAAGAAGATTTGAAAAATAAAGAAGCAAAAAACACCCAACTGGAAAAGCAAAAAGAAAAAAGAATCCAAAAATATGAAGATAGTGTAAGGAGCCTCTGGGACAACTTCAAGCGTACCAACATCAGAATTATGGGGGTGCCAGAAGAAGAGAGAGAGCAAGATACTGAAAACCTATTTGAAGAAATAATGACAGAAAACTTCCCCACCTGGTGAAAGAAATAGACTTACAAGTCCAGGAAGCGCACAGAACCCCAAACAAAAGGAATCCAAAGAGGACCACACCAAGACACATCATAATTAAAATGCCAAGAGCAAAAGACAAAGAGAGAATATTAAAAGCAGCAAGAGAAAAACAGTTAGTTACCTACAAGGGAGCACCCATACGATTGTCAGCTGATTTCTCAACAGAAACTATGCAGGCCAGACGGGAGTGGCAAGAAATATTCAAAGTGATGAATAGCAAGAACCTACAACCAAGATTACTCTACCCAGCAAAGCTATCATTCAGAATTGAAGGTCAGATACAGAGCTTCACAGATAAGAAAAAGCTAAAGGAGTTCATCACTGCCAAACCAGTATTATATGAAATGCTGAAAGGTACTCTTTAAGAACAGGAAGAAGAAGAAAAAGGTAAAGATAAAAATTATGAACAACAAATACATAACTACCAACAAGTGAATCTAAAAATCAAGTGAATAAAAAATCTGATGAACTGAATAAACTGATGATTATAATAGAATCAGGGGCATAGAATGGGAGTGGATTGACAATTCTCAGGGGGAAAGGGGTGTGGGGGGTGTGAGAAGAGACTGGACAAAAATTGTACACCTATAGATGAGGACATTGGTGCACCCAATTACCTGAGGTGGACACTCTTGGTGCACCCCTTTGTGGGCTGTGTGCACAGGCTTGTTGTAGTTGGGGTTAAGGGCAGAGGGTGGGGTGGGAACCGGGTGGAGGGGAGCTATGGGGGGAAAAAGAGGAACAATTGTAATAATCTGAACAATAAAGATTTATTAAATTTAAAAAAAAATAAGGAAGAGGCCACAGAATATGCTAAACTTTGGCTACGAGAAATGAAGGAGGCCAAAGAAAAACTCCAGACACGGAATGCCAAGAGCTTCTACCTCTAAGTCAGAATCCAGTAAAAAATGAGATTTTCCAAGAGTAATAAGATATTTTCCAAGATAAATAAGGACAGAAATTAAAAAAAAAAAAGAGAAAACACCTAGAGATTGAACTCTGGAGTACTCCAACATTTAGAGATGAGGAGAAAGTGAAGACACAGAAGGAACAACCAGGAAAATAAGAGAGGGTTATCCTGGAGGCCAAATGAAGAGAGTGTTCAAGAAACACTCTGTTCAAGAAAAAAGGACTAATCAACTGTGCCCATGGAGTCAGGTCAAACTGGCTCAAATCCCCATTTCTACATATCATGGCATAGCCAGGGTCTCTTTCCAGTATTTCCCGGTAGTCTTGCACAAGAAGATGCTGCATTTTTCTAAGTTGCCTCACACTCGAGGGTCTGCTTGCTTAGAGTTCCTAGTGTCTACTCTGTATTTTGATTCCTCTGTGTACGTCCCCATTTTACTACCGTATCACTGTACTGGAGACCTCCCTGACCTTTCCGCACAGTCCACTGACTCCAGGTTGCATGTGAGGTAGATTGAATGAGAGATTTTTGAGGCACCTGCAGTGTGACATCACAGGGCAGCACAACATCCAATGAAATGAATTAGCCAGGAAGGCTAGGTTTTGCTGTGTTAACAAAAAAACCCAGATATCAGTGGCTGAAACCAACAAATGTAACTTCTCCAATGGGCATGCAAGATTTGTGCATTCCACTATATACACATTTTGTCAACAAAACAAACATAAAACAAAACACAACCTGCAAACAAATATTTGGCTCACTTAGACATATGCATGCTGAAGTATTTAGGGATGATGGATACTGATGTCTGTACCACTATGAAATACATCAAAAAATGAAATGGATTGATGAATGGATAGAGGGATAAAAGAATAGATAGCTATGTGATAAAACAAATACAGAAAAATGCTAATTGTAGGATCTAGGTGTTGGGTACAAAGATGTTCACTGTAAGCTTCTTTCAACTTCCAAATGTTTGAGAATTGCCACAATAGAATGTTGGAAAAGCCATAGCTACAGCTCACGTTATGCATTAGCATGGGTCAAGCTGGAAGTCTAAATGTCTAAAATATTTTGGATCACCATGGCGGGGATTAGGGGGGGTGTCAGAAATTCTGGAGGCAATTAAATGTGCTGCATGGAAAGTGACTCCTGGTTGTTGTTGTTGTTGTTATTGTTGTTGTTTGGGAGAACTAGTTATGTGGTTCCACTCAATAACAGGTGCCTGAGAAGTCCACCTCAACCTCTGTAGCCAGGAATGGAAATATTGGCGATATTGAATGATCATTACTAATGACGTTCTTATGAATGGTTAGACCTCCTGTTCTTCGAGGCCCCTTAGTTGCTTGACCACTTCTGGTGAATTGTCAGTGGCAGTATTTTCTATTCCAATTTCAGCTTCTTGCTATGTTTGTTGGGCCTCCCTTTTCTTCTCCCTTCTCCTATCACCCTTCTTATTTTCTTGTTAATTTCTTGTATAAAAATGTTAACGTAGTGTCAGTTCTTCCAGGCTGTGTCTACAGGGCCTCAAGCCCTTATCAAATCTGTCTGTGAGCTTGTTTTATTTACTGAATTTCCCCTGAGAGGAATTTTAGGGTTACTCTCAGAGTAGCCGCCACCTCCCCTGTCTCCCTGCTTGATCACGTCTCTGTGGCTGGAAGAGAGTGGGCGTGCGTGCAGTGCACTTTGCCTCTGTAACTTGTGGTGGCAGCCATGGGTTTGGCAATTTGGCATGATGGTTAAGAGCAGACAGACCACCTGTTCTATGCTCTAGCTCCCTCACTTCCTGGCTCTGAGACTTGGGCAAATTGCTTCTCTGTGCATCAGAACCCTCTTCTTTAAAATGGGGGATGCTAATAATATTACCTCTTAGAGTTGCTATGAAAATGAAATGATTTAATTTATGGAAGTGCTTAGGTTTCTAAGGGCTCAATAAGTGGCAGCTATTATTATTATCAGCAGTAAGTAACCTTAAGCAGACTGCTTAAGCCTTCAGAATGGTATGATTTTTCTATAATCTCCTGACACCAGCCTCTGCATCAAATGACTGTTTTGTGACCATTTTTTTTTTCTGCTCATGGCATTGGGGAGTGTTAAATGATCCATACATTTTCAGATTCTGTTTAGATGCAAACCCCTAGAAGGCAGGGACTCTTCATGACTGCATAGCTCAATTGAGGCAGCCACTGCTTGATCAACGATGGTGACAAATTATTGGGCTTAGATTTCTCTTTTTCCAAATGTCTTCTGGATTCCATCTGAAATTATGAACTACAATGTTTAGAAGTTTACAAAAGGTGACAATTATATAATTGGGGAGACTATTATACCTAGTTAAACAGACCTTCATTGAATTTTGAAATATTTTCCTTTCTCCTTTTCTTCCCCCACTTCTATAAAGAAACATATATGGCAAGCATTGTGCTAGGCTCTGACGGTAAAGTGGTAACAAAACAAAGCAAAACATGGTTCTGGCTCCCACAGGGCTTATAACTAATGGAGATGCAGACAATTAAATTACAGCTTAGCTGGGTTGGAGTAGAATGAGGGAACGTTACTGGATTTATTATCCAGAAAATGTCTGTGACCTTAAACCTCTCTAATCATATACACGTCTTAAGACAGATAACAAGTATCATTTAAGAACAGGAAATCTTAAGACATTGTTAAAATATTTTATATTCTTTAGTTTATAGGATCCCACAGCATCTCTGGGAAGTATTCACTCATCTCTCTATGTCTCTGTGGGAACCATGCCAGAGACGCTGGATAGTCAAGGCCTTGTTCTTAATATGCTTGATGGCCAAGGCTACTCTGAACATGGGAATCTTAATCAGAATATCCAAGGACTACACAGCTGCAAGGCCACAGTGATCTCATGGTACACTGTGCCCTTCTATAGCCCAAATAACTGATGTCACTGTTGGCAACTAGCCTCTTTTTTCTAAGTGGTGTAATACATGTTAACCAGCCAGAGTATGGAGGAGAAGCGAGGTAGGCACAGAGGATGTAGCTGCTATGTGAGGCAGGAAAGGAGAGAGGGGAGAGGCCAAAGAGGCAAGAGCGGAGAGCTCAGGTGCCGCTGCTATGTGAGGCTGTGAATGCAGAGGCAGCATGCGGCTGCTCAGATAATGGCTGTGGGTACAGAGGATACTACTGCTTTGTAGAAAAGATGTATTGGTTCACCAGCCAGCATGCAGCTGCCTATAGAGGACTTTGCTGTAAAGAACTATTTTGTCTGATGGCTAAATGGTGTTAACATAAAAACATTCAAACCTGTAAAGAATTTTTGTGAGTTTATTTGAGCCAAACTGTCGACATATGCCGGGAAGTAGAACCTCAACGAACTGAAATAATGCTCAGGAGACTGACGGATTACATCTATATTTATATATTGCAATCAAAGGAGGGACATAGGTGGGTTACATGAAATTCATTGGTGATAGAACAGAGAGGCGGGAGAAAGCAAAGCAGGGAAACCCTGGGATTGGATAAAAGGTAAAATGATAGTCACATACTTAGGTGGGTGCAGGAACAATTAACATGATAACAATGGAGGAATTTGTGGCATCTGTCCTGGCACCTAGGCACATTAGGGTGTGCCCCAAGGGGTCCAGAAAAAGGAAGTTACCCAGACATTTCAAGGGTATGTTAAGGTAAAGGTTGACCTTGTCAGTGAAGATACTGGCCTAGGATGTAACTACCCACCATAACTGCTTTTAATTAAAGTTTAATTTCAGACCATCTTTTGTGGTTACTTTAGTCTCTGAGTTTGCAAGACTGCCATGCAGGCCTTCCCTGAGCTTGTCAGGTCAGCATGTGGCCCCTTTCATCCACAATGGCCACTGGCTTCTACAATAAAGACTCATTCTTATATATCCACAACTTCTCATGGCTTCTCCATCTACCACCTGGCATCCAAGAAGGCCCATCCCCTGGCAGAAGGACTCAGACCCAACAGTTGTGCAATGGGCAGGGTTCGAGAAGGAACCTGCTCTGACACTTGGCATAGTTGTTAGTAGGATTCAGAAGAATATATGGACTCAGGGCAGCTCTGCTCTGACAACCTCCTTCCATTGTTCATTTATCCATCCTTCCAAACTTATCAAACAACTCATATTTTCTACCTAGGCCCTCACACAAGATATTGGGTATAACAATATATGGTTCATATCTTCTATATTGGCCCTCACACAAGATATTGGGTATAACAATATATGGTTCTAGACCTAGAGAACTTTACTACCAAATAGGGGGTGACAAGAGATAAACACAGTTACTTATAATGATAGGTGTGTTATAGACAGAGGTTTTCTGGAGGAGGGAATTGTTCTGGTTATTTATTGTTATGTAACAATGCATCTCAAAAGTTAGTAGTTTACTCTCTCAGGTCCTTGTTTCCAAGATGACCAAGAAAAGAAGAAATAACGGTCCTGCCGAGGCCATGTGCAGCCTATTTGTTGCACCAACTGTGCCCAAGGACAAGGCCACTAAGAAGTTTGTCATTAGAAACATAGTAGAGGCCGCAGCTATTAGGGACATCTCCAAAGCGAGTGTCTTTGACGCCTATGTGCTTCCCAAGCTGTATGTGAGGCTGCATTACCGTGTGAGCTGTGCCATTCACAGCAAGGCAGTCAGGAACTGTTCTCATGAAGCCCGGAAGGACCGAACATCCCCCACCCCAATTTAGACCTGCGGGTGCTGCCCCATGACCTCCACCAAAGCCCACGTAAGGAGCTAAGTCTTTATTTATTTTTTTTTTAGATTTGTGTTTTCTTTTTCTTTTCTTTAATATTTTTTTATTGTTTAAAATATTACATATATTAGTAGATATATCTCCTTTTTTTCCCCCCTTGACCTTCCCCCAACCTCCCTTACCCCTTGTCGCATGCCCTCATCCCACCCTCCCAGTGTCTTGTGTCCATTGGTGTGCTTATATACATGCATACAAGTCCTTTGGTTGATCTATTTCCCCCCCTCCCCAACACTCCCCAGCCTTCCCGCTGTAATTTGACAGTCTGTTTGGTGCTTTACTGCCTCTGTATCTACCTTTTTATTCATCAGGTTATAATGTTCTTTATTTTCCATAAATGAGTGAGATCATGTGATATTTTTCTTTCATTGCCTGGCTTATTTCACTTAACATAATGCTCTCTAGGTCCATTCATGCTGCTGCAAATGGTAAGAATTCCTTCTTTTTTATAGCAGCGTAGTATTCCATTGTGTAGATGTACCAGTTTTCTAATCCACTCATCAGGCTGATGGGCATTTAGCTGTTTCCAGATCTTAGCTATGGTGAATTGTGCTGCTATGAACATAGGGGTGCATATATCTTTTCTGATTCGTGTTTCTAGTTTCTTGGGATATATTCCTAGAAGTGGGATCACTGGGTCAAAGGGAGTTCCATTTTTAGTTTTTTGAGGAAACTCCATATTGTTCTCCACAGTGGCTGCACCAGTCTGCATTCCCACCAGCAGAGCACGAGGGTTCCTTTTTCTCTGTATCTTTGCCAGCACTTGTCTTTTGTTGATTTGATGATTGCCATTCTGACAGGTGTGAGATGGTACCGCATTGTCATTTTGATTTACATCTCTCGGATAATTAGTGACTTTGAGCATGTTTTCATATGTCTCTTGGCCTTCTTTCTGTCTTCTTTTGAAAAGATTCTATCTAGGTCCGTTGCCCATTTTTTTATTGGATCATTTATATTCCCTTTATTAAGTTGTATAAGTTCCCTGTAGATGTTGGAGATTAAACCTCTATCAGTGATAACATTTGCAAATATGTTCTCCCATACAGTGGGCTTTCTTGTTGTTTTGTTGATGGTTTCTTTTGCTGTGCAAAAGCTTTTTATTTTGATGTAGTCCCATTTGTTTATTTTCTCTTGAGCTTCCATTGCCCTAGGAGCGGTATCAGTGAAGAAACTGCTTTGGCATATGTCTGAGATTTCTCTGCCTGTGGATTCCTCTAGTATTTTTATGGTTTCCCGTCTTACTTTTTAGTCCTTTATCCATTTTGAGTTTATTTTTGTGTATGGTGTACGTTGGTGGTCTAGTTTCATTTTTTTGCATGTATCTGTCCAATTTTCCCAACACCATTTATTGAAGAGACTGTCTTGACTCCATTGTATGTTCATGCCTCCTTTGTCAAATATTAATTGAGTATAGTGGTTTGGTTCGATATCTGGATTCTCTATTCTATTCCATTGATCTATATGTCTGTTCTTGTGCCAGTACCAGGCAGTTCTGAGAACAGTGGCTTTGTAATACAGCTTGAAATCTGGTATAGAGATACCACCTACTTTGTTCTTCTTTCTCAGGATTGCTGTGGCTATTCGGGGTCTTCTTTTATTCCAGATGAATTTTTGGAGAGTTCTTTCTAGATCTGTGAAATATGCCATTGGTATTTTTTTTTAATTAAGGTATTATATGTGTACACATCTTACCATTTCCCCCCCACCCCCCACCCTACTCCCATACATGCCCTCACCCCCCAATGTTTTGCATCCGTTGGTTACTCCCATATGCATGCATATAAGTCCTTCAGTTGATCACCCATTTCCCCCACCTCTCCCCAACATTTCTATGTTCTGTTTGACAAGTCTGTTTCCTAGTCAGGACAGTATTGCAGTATTGCAGTTCCCTGCGTTCCACTGCTCCTCAGTGTTGTAAGCCAGTCCTGATTTTTTTTTTCAAATTTTTATTAAGGTATTATATGTGTACATATCTTACCATTGCCCCCCCCCCACCCCACTCCCATACCTGCCCTCACCCCCCAATGTTTTGCAGCCGTTGGTTACTCTTATATGCATGCATACAAGTCCTTCAGTTGATCTCTTATTTCCCCCACCTCTCCCTAACCTTACCGCTGTAATTAGACACTCTGTTTGATGCTTTACTGCCTCTGTAACTATCTTTTGGTTCATCAGTTTATAATGTTTTTCATTATCCCTAAATGAGTGAGATCATGTTTTTCTTTCATTGACTGGCTTATTTCACTTAGCATAATGTTCTCTAATTCCATCCAGGTGTCTACAAATGGTAGTAATTCCTTCTTTTTTATGGCAGCATAGTATTCCATTGTGTAGATGTACCATAGTTTTCTGATCCAGTCATCTGCTGACGGGCACCTAGGCTGTTTCCAAATCTTAGCTATTGTAAATTGTGCTGCTATGAACATAGGGGTGCATATATCCTTTCTGATTGGTGTTTCTGGTTTCTTAGGATATATTCCTAGGAGTGGGATTACTGGGTCAAATGGGAGTTCCATTTTCAGTTTTTTGAGGAAACTCCATACTGTTCTCCACAGTGGCTGCACCAGTCTGCATTCCCACCAGCAGTGCACGAGGGTTCCTTTTTCTCCGCATCCTCACCAACACTTGTCGTTTGTTGATTTGTTGATGATAGCCATTCTGACAGGTGTGAGATGGTATCGCATTGTCATTTTGATTTGCATCTCTCGGATAATAAGTGACTTTGAGCATGTTTTCATGTGTCTCTTGGCCTTCCTTCTGTCTTCTTTCGAAAAGATTCTATTTAGGTCCGTTGCCCATTTTTTTATTGGATCATTTATCTTCCTTTTATTAAGTTGTATAAGCTGCCTGTAGATGTTGGAAATTAAACCTTTATCAGTGATACCATTTGCAAATATGTTCTCCCATACAGTGGGGTTTCTTGTTGTTTTGTTGATGGTTTCTTTTGCTGTGCAAAAGCTTTTTATTTTGATGTAGTCCCATTTGTTTATTTTCTGTTTGGCTTCCATTGCCCTAGGGGCAGTATCACTGAAAAAGTTCTTTTGGCATATGTCTGAGATTTTGCTGCCTGTGGATTCCTCTAGTATTTTTATGGTTTCCCGTCTTATATTTAAGTCCTGTATCCATTTTGAGTTTATTTTTGTGTATGGTGTAAGTTGGTGATCTAGTTTCATTTTTTTGCATGTATCTGTCCAATTTTCCCAACACCATTTATTGAAGAGACTGTCTTGACTCCATTGTATGCTCATGCCTCCTTTGTCAAATATTAAATGCGCATATTGGTTTGGGTCGATATCTGGATTCTCTATTCTGTTCCATTGATCTATATGTCTGTTCTTGTGCCAGTACCAGGCTGTTTTGAGGACAGTGGCTTTGTAATACAGCTTGAAATCTGGTATTGAGATCCCTCCTACTTTATTCTTCTTTCTCAGGATTGCTGTGGCTATTCGGGGTCTTTTATTATTCCAGATGAATTTTTGGAGAGTTCTTTCTAGGTCTGTGAAATATGCTGTTGTTATTTTAATGGGGAGTGCATTGAATCTATAGATTGCTTTGGGTAGTATGGACATTTTGATGATGTTGATTCTACCAATCCATGAACATGGTATGTTCTTCCATCTGTTTACATCTTCCTCTATCTCTTTTTTCAGTGACCTGTAGTTTTCTGCATATAGGTCTTTTACCTCCTTGGTTAGGTTTATTCCTAAGTATCTTAATTTTTTTGGTGCGATGGAAAATGGGATTGCTTTTTTAGTCTCTCTTTCTGTAAGTTCACTGTTGGTGTATAGAAATGCCATAGATTTCTTGGCGTTAATTTTGTATCCTGCTACCTTGCCGAATTCATTTATTAAGTCTGTTAGTTTTTTGATAGAGTCTTTCGGGTTTTTTATGTACAATATCATGTCATCTGCAAATAAGGACAGCTTTACTTCTTCTTTTCCAATTTGGATGCCTTTTATTTCTTCTTCTTGTCTAATTGCAATGGCTAATACTTCCAGTACTATGTCAAACAGGAGTGGTGAGAGTGGGCATCCTTGTCTTGTTCCTGTTCTTAGGGGAAATGGTTTTAGTTTTTGCCCATTGAGTATGATGTTAGCTGTGGGTTTATCATATATAGCTTTTATTATGTTGAGGTATGATCCTTCTATTCCCACCTTGTTGAGAGTTTTTATCAAGAAAGGGTGTTGGATTTTGTCAAATGCTTTTTCTGCATCAATTGATATGACTATGTGATTTTTATCTTTCAATTTGTTTATGTGATGTATCACATTTATTGATTTTCGGATATTGAACCATCCTTGCATTCCTGGGATAAACCCTACTTGGTCATGGTGTATGATCTTTCTGATATACTGCTGGATCCGATTTGCTAGAATTTTGTTGAGGATTTTGGCATCTACATTCATGAGGGATATTGGCCTGTAATTCTCTTTCATTGTGTTGTCTTTATCTGGTTTTGGTATTAGGGTGATGCTGGCTTCATAGAAGGAGCTTGGAAGTGTTCCTTCCTCTTGAATTTTTTGGAATAGTCTGAGGAGGATAGGTTTTAGTTCTTCCTTGAATGTTTGGTAAAACTCTCCTGTGAAGCCGTCTGGCCCCGGGCTTTTGTTTGCCGGAAGCTCTTTGATGACTGCTTCAATTTCTTCCATAGTTACTGGCATATTGAGCTGTTTAGATTCTTCCTGATTGAGTTTTGGAAGGTTATATTTTTCTAGGAATATGTCCATTTCCTCCAGGTTGTCCAGTTTGTTGGAATAGAGTTGTTCGTAGTATTTTTTAACAATCCTTTGTATTTCGGCGGGATCTGTTGTTATTTCACCTCTTTCATTTCTGATTTTGTTTATTTGGGTCCTCTCTCTTTGCTTCTTGGTGAGCCTGGCTAGAGGTTCATCAATCTTGTTTATCCTTTCAAAGAACCAGCTCTTGGTTTTGTTGATCTTTTGTATTGTTTCTTTGGTCTCTATGTTGTTTATCTGTGCTCTGATCTTTATTATTTCCTTCCTTCTGCTTACACTGGGCTTTTCTTGTTGCTCTTTTTCTAACTCTTTGAGTTGTTGGGTTAGGTAATTTATTACCCCTGTTTCTTGTTTTTTGCAGTAGGCTTGTAGAGCTATGAACTTCCCTCTCAAGACTGCTTTCGCTGTGTCCCATAGATTTTGGATTATAGTGTCTTCATTGTCATTTGTTGTCATGATGTTTTTTATTTCTTCTTTGATCTCTCTGGTAACCCAGTCATGGTTTAATAGCATGCTGTTTAGTCTCCATGTGTTTGATTTCTTTGGGTTGTTTTTATTGTAGTTGATTTCCAGTTTTATGCCACTGTGGTCTGAGAAGATGCTTGATATGATTTCTATCTTCTTGAATTTGAAGAGACTTTGCCTATGTCCCAACATATGGTCTATCTTTGAAAATGACCCATGTGCACTTGAGAAGAATGTATATTCTGTGGCTTTGGGGTGAAATGTTCTGAAGATGTCAATTAATTCCATCTGGTCTAGTGAGTCATTTAGGATTGATGTTTCTTTGCTGATGTTTTGTTTAGAGGATTTGTCCAATGGTGATAGTGGGGTATTAAAGTCTCCTACTATGATTGTATTGCTGTCAATCTCTCCCTTGATATCCTCCAGGAGTTTTCTTTATGTATTTGGGTGCTCCTGTATTGGGTGCATATATGTTTACCAGAGTTATTTCTTCTTGTTGGATTGCTCCCTTTAGTATTATGAAGTGGCCTTCCTTATCTCTTGTTATGTCCTTCAGTTTGAGATCTAATTTGTCAGATATAAGTATTGCTACCCCAGCTTTTTTTTCAGTTCCATTTGCCTGGAAAACCTTTTTCCATCCCTTCACCCTCAGTCTGTGTGCGTCTTTTTTTCTGAGGTGGGTTTCTTGTAGACAGCAGATATATGGGTCATGTTTTCTTATCCAATCCATTACCCTATGTCTTTTGATTGGGGCATTTAATCCGTTTACATTTAAAGTTATTATTGATAGGTACTTATTTGTCGCCATTCTTATTCTTTACACCTGTGTTCCTTCTTCGCTTCCTATTTCTTTTTTTTTTTTTTTTTACAGCAGACCCTTTAGCATTTCTTGCATTGCTGGTTTGGTGGTAATAAATTCCCTTCGTCCTTTTTTGTCTGTGAAGCTCCTGATTTCACCTTCAATTTTGATTGACAGCCTTGCTGGGTACAGTATTCTTGGATTCAGACCCTTCCTTTGCATGACTTTGTATATTTCATTCCATTCCCTTCTGGCCTAATGAGTTTCTGTTGAGAAATCAGTTGCTAGTCTGATGGGGGTTCCTTTGTATGTAACTTTCTGTCTCTCTCTGGCCGCTTTTAAGATTCTTACTTGGTCGTTGGTATTTGCCAATTTAATTATAATGTGCCTTGGCGTCGGTCTTTTGGGGTTCATTTTGCTTGGGACTCTGTGAGCTTCTTGGATTTTTGTGGGTTTTTTCTTCCCAATATCATTGAAGTTTTCTGTCATTATTTCTTCAAAGAGGTTTTCTATTCCTTGCTCAGCTTCCTTTCCTTCTGGAACCCCTATTATGCGGATGTTGTTTTGTTTCATGTTGTCCCAAAGTTCCCTTAGGCTGTCCTCCTGCTTTTTAATTTTTTTTCTAGAAGTTGCTCTACTTGGGAATTTTTTCCCATCTTGTCTTCTAGCTCACTGATGCGGTCCTCTGCTTCTTCTAGTCTACTCTTGATGCTTTCTATTGAGTTCTTTACAGCAGCGATGTCATTTTTCATTTCTTCTTGGTTCTTCTTCATTTCCTCTTGGTTCTTGCTCATATTGTCGAATTTGTCTTCCATTCTTTTCAGCCACCTTATGACCATTTCTCTGAATTCTTTTTCTGGAAGGTTGCTTGCTTTTATTTCGTTTACTTCCTTTTCTGGTGATGCCTGCTTTTCTTTCATATGCGGGCTGTGTCTTTGTCTCCCCATGGTCTCTCTTCTCTGGGTATCTGGTTATGTAGTTCTCTCTCTCCTGCGTCGATTTAAAGGCACAAAATACAGCACTACCAGGTACAACACACAAGGCACTGAACAGAAATGTATTCACGATATTAATAACCTCCAATAAAGGTGACCACCAGAGAAAGGCAAATTAGGGGATAGTAGAGAAAGAAGAAGAGGAAAAAGAAAGAAAGAAGAAGAAGAAAAAAAAGGGGTGTCAAAATGAAATTGGGAAAAGGGAAAAAAAGAAGAAAAAAAAGTAAGAGAGACAAGAAAGAGACTAAGAGAGAAAGGGAAACAGACTATATATATTGGGGATAAAACTCCAATAGAACAATCACTTATCCCAGCAAATGCCAGCAACAAGTACCTGGGGATTAATACAAACTACAACACCAACTAATATTGAGTGAGGCAAGGGAAAACAGAAGCACTAAACAAACAAAAAAATAAACAAAGAAGAATAAGCAAAACAATCTCACAAAAAAGCATAAAAATTTGATATAATCTACATTCAAGCGAACAACAACAAAAGGACAGAGAGAAAAACAATTTTTTGGATAGTTAAGACAGCGAAGAGAGAGGTGTGTAATGACTTGGAGCAGGGGATTGGAGATTAGATATATAAGTAGGGTGAAATTTTAAAAGGGGGTAAACAGAAAGAATAGTGAAAATCTAAAGCAGGAAAGGGGTAAGATAAACAGGACACTGAAAAGGGAAAAGTGAGGAAGAGAGTGATGGCATAAAGGTAGATTTGAGATAGAGTAAAATGATGCTAAAGGAAAGATAAAAATAGAATGTAGAACATTAATCCCAAAACAAAATGAAGAGAAAATAAAATGACACTTAAAAAAAAAAAAGATAAAATAGCAGTAGTAATAATACGGATTGAAAATAAAAATGTAATAATTAAAAAGGTAAAATCAAGTGAGGAAAAAAATTAGTTTCTTGAGTAAAAGATGCAAAAAATGAAAATAAAAAAATAAAAAATAAAAATAAAATGTGGAGTAGTGAATGTCATTCACTTCCTCTGTTGTTCTGTTTGGCACGCCTGTTTCTCAGTCCGGACAGTATTGCAGTTCCCTGCGTTCCACTGCTCTTCAGTGATGTAAGCCAGTCCTGATTTTAAGCAGGCGGTGTGTCTTAATTCGTATTCCTTTATTTTTGATTACACAAGAATCAATTTGTGATTCAGCCCCTGGGTGGCAGTGTTTCTGGATTGACTTCCGGGTTTATCTATGGCCTCTCTAGGGAGTGTTAGAGCCTTCTTTCCCTGTGGCACTCACTACCGGTTTGTGGGAGTGGGCTGCCTCAGAGCTGGCTCTCGGATGGTCACTCCCCGCTCCGATCCCCAGGTTCCAGAAAAACAACTTTCCCCTGCAGTCTCCCAGGGTGTCCCCAACTGGGTGAACCTATGAATTGGGCTTAGTAATCAGAAGCAAGAATTTCAAGAGGAAAAAGCCCAAGTGTGCGCACTCCGTGGCTGCGCGTAAGTCTAGCACACCCCTGAAATTCTTAGGGTGTCCCTGCACTTCAGATCAAAATGGGTTGCTTTTTAGTGAGCCCTTCTGTTAGCAGCTCTGAGGACCCCCTTCCACATTCACAGATCACGCCAGCCCCAGCAGCCACCGATTTTTCTGGGCACAGACTTCCCTGGTCCTCCAGCTCCCGCAAAACGCGCGTTCCTCTCTCGCGCTGGGACCAGAGACCTCACCTTATCCTAGGCGAAATCTGAACTTTCCGTGGTGGAGTGTAGAGCTCCTCTGAACCCGTGTGTTTGCGCCAATTGGGGAGCGTTGTTCTGGGGCTCGCAGCTGTTCCGTGGGTGCCGCAGTTGTGGATTCTCAGGCTTCCGATAAGCTCCACTTTCCGGTTCCAGATGGCGGCGACTCCGCGTCCAAGCCCGCAGCTCCGGGAGGGGACCCAGCCGCAGTGGGAGCTGCCAGGTCAGGGGAACCCCGTCTAGCAGTCTTCCACCTTCTTCTGGAGTTCAGCTGTCCCCCAACTTGCCAACAAACACTCCTAGTGCGACCCTCAGCTGTTTTTTCTTTCTGCTCCGGGACAAGGCTGGGAACACGTCTGTCTATTCCGCCGCCATTTTTTTCCCCCCCGCCAGTCCTGATTTTTAAGCAGGCAGAGTGTCTTAATTTCTTGTATTCCTTTATTTGTGTTTACACAAGAGTCAATTTGTGATTCAACCCCTGGGTGGCAGTGTTTCTGGATTGATCTCCGGGTCTATAGGTCCTCTCTAGCCAGTGCTTAGATCCTGCTTTCCCTGTGGCATTCAATACCGGTTTGTGGGAGTGGGTTGCCCCAGAGCTGGTTCTCTGATAGTTATTCCCTGCTCTGATCCCCAGGTTCCAGAAAAACAACTTTCCCCTGAAGTCTCTTACGGTGTCCCCAGTTGGGTGATCCTGTGTATTGGGCTTAGTAATCAGAAGCAAGGATTTAAAGAGGAAAAAGAAAAAACAAAAAACAAAAACAAAAACAAAAACAAAAAAAGAGCCAACGTAAGAGTGTGAACTCTGGGGCTCCGTGCAAGTCTGTGCAGTCTTTTTTCCCCTTGGGTCTAAGCAGCCTGCACCCTTTAAAAATTTTTAGGCTGTCCTTTTGCGTCAGATCAAAATGGGTTGCTTTTTAGAATTCCTTTCTGTTAGCAGCTCTGAGGACCCCATTCCACATTCACAGATCACGCCAGCCCCAACAGCCATGGATTTTTCTAGGTGCAGACTTCCCCCAGTCCTCCAGCTCCCACAGTGCGCGCGTTTCTCTCTCCTGCCAGGACCAGAGACCTCACCTTATCCCAGGCGAAATCTGATCTTTCTGTGGTGGAGTGTAGAGCTCCCCCGAATCCGCGTGTTTGCGCCAATTGGGGACCAGTGTTCTGGGGTTCGCAGCTGTTTGGTGGGTGCTGTAGTTGTAGATTTTCAGGCTTCCGATAACATCCAATTTCCCCTTCAAGATGGCGCCGTCTCCACGTCCAAGCCGGTCTCTCAGGGAGGGAACCCAGCAGCAGTGGGGGCTGCCCGGTCAGGGGAGCCCCATCCAACACTCCCCTACCGTCTCCTGGAGTATACGTGTCCCTCAACTCACTAACAAACACTCGCTGTGCGACCCTCAGCTGTTCTTTCTATCTGCTCTGGGACAAGGCTCAGGACACTTCTGTCTATTCCGCCGCCATGTTTTCCTCTGGAGGAGTTAAGTCTTTAAAGAGTGAAGAAAAGTTCTCTGGGGGAAAAATAAATGTAAATTGTACTTCAAAAAAAAGTTAGTGGTTTAAAACAAGAATAGTCATTTATTTTCTCACAGTTTCTGCAAGTCAGAAATTCAGGAATATTCTGTGGAGCAGTTCTGGATCAGAGTCTCTATGAGGCTGCAGTCAGGTAGTGGCTATCCCAAAGTTTTATTCACTCACCTGTCTGGCAACTGTGCTGAGAAGGGTGGGGGCTGGAGCATGTGGAGCAGTGGGAGACCTTCAGACATCTCTCTATATCTCCATTTGCTTTCTCCACATAGCCTCTCCTGCTGGTGGCTTCATGGACTTCTTACAAGGTGCCTCAAGGCTCAGAGTGTGCAAGACTTTAAAGGCTTTCATGCCTTCTGTCTTGGAAGTTGTCACAAAGACTTGCTCAGGGTCACGGTGAGAAGAAATAGATTTCACCTCTTAATGGGGGAGAGAAAACTTACATGTAGAAATAGAGATATTTCTGTGGTCATTTTTAGAATGTCCATCACAGCAGCATCCAATATTTTTCTTAGGGAAAGTGCCAGGGAAGCCTCCACAGCTGAGGCATGTTTGGCCATTGTTAAAAGATTGGTAGGAGTTGACAGTCTAGATTAGATAAGTTAGATATGCTTATTGTTCCCATTTTGTATATGGGAAAGCAGAATCACAAAAGGGTTGGTAAATACACCTAAGGTCATGAACTTTCATAATGGAAATGCTGGAAGTAGTTTCTAGTTTTCTGAACCTCAGGTCAGCTCTTGAGATAGCCAGGAGATCCTCACCTGGGTGTGGGCATTTCCTCACCCCTGCCCCAGAAAGCACAACGGTCTCCAAGGGTGGGACCTGAGAGCTTTTATTTATCAAAAGGAAGCATGCATTAGAAAAGGCAAAAAATGCTGTATTAGATTCTATAGCTGCAATTAATTGTAGACCCCTTTGTTGAGTTGATTCTAAAATCTATCATTTAATTAACCAAGAATCCTATATAATAAAAGGCTAATATGCAAATTGTCCCCTTGGGAGTTTGACCAGGAGACCAGAAGTTCGATTGCTCGCTATGACGTGTGCTGACCACCAGGGGGTGGCACAGAACATGGTGGGCGACCAGTGGCAGAGGCAGGGTGCTGAGGGAGCAAGGGAAGGAGGAGGTGGGGAGGCCAGGAGGCAGGAAATCTAATCGGCCCTGATGGCTGGCCAGGCCTAGGTACCCTACCCGTGCATGAATTTCATGCACTGGGCCTCTAGTCCTTAATACAAAATCTCAGATACCGAAGATTCTAGGAAGTATACTTTAATTTAAGAAGGAAAGAAAATCTTTACTTCATGGAGTTAATGCCTTAAGTAGCACCAGGTGAACTGATGAATTAAGTTAGAGAATTATTGTTTTCCCCTCATGTCCATTTTCTCAGTTTCCAACAAATTTGGGAGATTACTGAATGACAAGATACTCTTTCCTTAAAGATCTTAAGGTCAATAAGTTTTTATTGAGAACCTGCTAGGTACCAAAACTGTTATGTGTTGGGAGAACAAAATGCACACACTATAGTATTTTCTCTCAAAAAGCCTACTCAACTTTGATACAGAATTTTTGGACTGGAACCCAGATTCTTTGTCTGCCAGAATGGAAGAATGAATTCATAGACAGAAAGTGGTATAGCAAAGATGGAGATTTATTGAAGTACAAGTACAAGTACAGACTCCCTCATGGGGAGAGGGAAGAGTCCCACAGAATGGACTCCCATGTGGGGAGGGGAAAAGGGTCCCACTGGGTTCCTTTTCCTATGGTTTATAAAGGCTGCAGATCCTGGTGCCTGATATCCCCTCTGATTGGTCAATATTCCCCTTCGACTGGTTACTATAGTAACTCCTGGGCTCAAAGGTTGAACCTCACATGGGACATGTGAGGTTCTCCCCCCTCCTTCCTTATTGTTTTCTTATTCCCTTTGGGCTTTCTTCTCTTTATTTTGTAAATATAGACTTTTCTTGGCTACTTCCAGTTTCCTTGTCTTATGGAAATACAGTATACCTGTTGCTGCCTCCTTGTCTTATGGAAATGTAATTAATTGCACCTGGCTTCCTTGTGTTATGGAAATGTACCTTCTCCCAGTCTGCAGCCCTGCACTTTTCCATGGACCCCAATTCTAAAAAAATCCCTAAGCCTGCCTATGTTCCCCCCAAATTCCTGCTTCAACTTGAGTGCCAAACAAGAAATGTTATGGTATATAGATGTGTATGTACTGTTCTGCTGCTATTTAAGTTGGTTTGGGAGAAAGGGGCAGAAGATGGTGGGCGGAGTAAGGAAGGATGTGTGGAAGTTCCCCAGGCAAAGCTGGTGGCAGACAGGGCAGAATAAAACATAATCTTTTGAAGCTTCATGCAATTCAGGATTAACTGGATTGGTAAGGATGGTGGATAAAATAATTTTCTCTCCTTCTGGTGTGTTAGATTCCATTTGTCCACATCAATGGATTTCCTTAGCCAGCGTCTCACTGTATCTTTATGGGTCAGATATAAAACTAATCTATTTTCTCATTTGCTTCAAAAGAAGAAAAATATTATAAATACATAAATTGAGTAGCAGTAACTGCATTCCAAATCCTCTTTGTTTGGTTCATAGTGCTGAAATTCCCATGCGTTATCAATACCAACTTTTCATTTCAGGTTGGTTTGGATTTTAGATGTATGAAATAACCTTTCAGGACTAATTCCTTTGGTTATTGAAGGTAGGATTTAACTCCGTTTTCAAATATGTTTGTACAATCTCCTCCTTAAACTGAAAGACAGGCTGGGCTGTGACTTGCTTTAACAGTAACTTCTCAGTTTCCAACAAATTTAATTTGTGGCCATTGGGGAAAAGCAGGATCAAGGATCTTCAGACCGAATTTCCAGAACCTCAGCTTTAGTTACAGGCTTTGCATCTGTCTCTCCAGAGATGCTTTCTCAGATAATTTTCTGAGGCCTGTTCTATCTCAGGTACTTAAATGTGCCTAGGTCATCATCACATGATAGTGGTAAGACCTACACACACACACACACCACAAAAATAGTCACAACTTAATTGCCTGACAATGGGGGAATGTATACATAAATTGTGGCACAGCCAGGCTGTTGAATGCATTGCTGTGTTAAAATGAATTGTAACTGCACAATCAATGGGTTTGTGCTGCCTGTCACTACTTGAGCCAATTAAGCAGACACAAGGTTGAATCATATATGAGCGTTTATCCCTATAATGCCAGCAGTATGGGAGAGCAGCAGGTCATCCGCAAAAATCTGTTCTGCCCCACCATAAGCCAGCTGCTTATATTGGGTAGAAGGACAAAGATTACATGGGGAAGTAGGTAAAAGGGATAAGAATTGTCATGCAAAATGGGCAGTTTACAGGTAATGTGGGTGGGGGTTTCCAAAGGCCTGAGGTATGCAAAGGATTAGGGGTTTTCAAAGGGCTGGCACCTCTGGTTTCTGCAAAAAGGTTGTTAGCCTTTCCATGATAATAGGCAGCTCCCAGATGTAAAGGATAGGCTGAATTTCCAGGTGAGCTTCCAGGTCCCAGGTGTAATTTCCAGCCTGATTGGAATGTGCTTTCTTTAATCAGAACAAAACAATCACTGTTACCAGAGCATGATTGATATTTCTTATAATTATAGCTGGTCCACAATATTGTTTTTATGCCCCTAACAGAATGAGGCAGCTCTCAGTGTTCTATCAGAGAAAGATCTCTAAGAGGTATCTATATATATAAAAGGCTAAGCGACCATCACATCCCAAATAACTGAACGGACAACCGAACAGGCTGTGTGGGGCGACCAGGCCAGCAAGGGGGTTAGTGAGGGACAACCAAATGACTGAGCAGCAGGCTGCGTGGGGCAACCAGGCCAGCAGGGGGGTTAGTGAGG